>NC_045447.1:60769333-60776182 GCF_002776525.5 Piliocolobus tephrosceles | reverse complement strand
TTTGAGACGGAGTCTCGCTCTGTCGCCCAGGCTGGAGTGCAGTGGCCTGATCTCAGCTCACTGCAAGCTCTGCCTCCCGGGTTCACGCCATTCTCCTGCCTCAGCCTCCCGAGTAGCTGGGACTACAGGCGCCCGCCAACACTCCCGGCTAATTTTTTGTATTTTAGTAGAGACAGGGTTTCACCGTGTTAGCCAGGATGGTCTCGATCTCCTGACCTCGTGATCCGCCCGTCTCAGCCTCCCAAAGTGCTGGGATTACAGGCTTGAGCTACCGCGCCCGGCCCCAGCCCCTCTTCTTGTGCGAGAATCTCCTCTGTCTCTGTTGCCTTGGAGCTGTCCACCTGCCGTACCCACATCCTACCACTCACGGCAGACAGGGGCTCCAGGCTACGGAATGTAAGATGAAAAGGAGAGGAGTTTTCGTTTGAGCCCGGGAGGCGGAGGTTGCAGTGAGCTAAGATCGCGCCATTGCACTCCAGCCTGGGCGACAGATGAGACTCTGTCTCACAAATAAATAAATAAATAAATAAATAAAAAGGAGAAGAGTGGTCAGATTTCAGGGACTAGACAAACATACCTTCAAGGCTTAGAAAAAGTTTTTACATGACTTATGAATTTGCTAAGTATTGGTGGGGTAGCCTAGGAACCACAATCTCAATTTACCATTACATTTCAACTTCCTTCAGTCTCTTTGGGAAAAGGTATTTATTCATGTATTCCTAAAAGTGACCAATTTGTCTTAGTTTGCTTGGGACTTTTCTGGTTTTAGCATAGAAAGCAGTGAGCTCAGATCGTGCCACTGCACTCCAGCCTGGGTGACATAGCGAGACTCTATCTCAAAAGAACAAAACAAAACAAAACATAAGTTCCAATTTCAAATCATCTCTTTGTGACCATATGGGGCTGTATGCTTTCAGAAAAATCCATATCACCTCTTGAATGTTTTGCTGCTTAGAAATTTCTCCTGCCAGATGGCCTAAATCATCTCTCTCAAGTTCAAAGTTCAACAGATTTCTAGGGCAGGGGCAAAATGCCACCAGTCTTTTTGCTAAAGCATAGCAAAAGTGACCTTTGCTCCAGTTCCCAAAAAGTTCCTCATCTCCATCTGAGACCACCTCAGCCTGGACTTCATTGTCCATATCACTATCAGCATGTTGGTCAAAACCATTCAACAAGTTTCTAGTAAGCTCCAAACTTTCCCACATCTTCCTGTCTTCTTTTGAGCCCTCCAAGTTGTTCCAACCTCTGCTCATTACCGAGTTCCAAAGTCACTTCCACATTTTCAGGTTATCTTTATAGCAGTACCTCACTCTGTTAGTACCAATTCTCTGTTTTAGTCCATTCTCATACTACTATAAAGAACTGCCTGAGACTGGGTAATTTATGAAGGAAAGAGGTTTAGTTGACTCAGTTATTCATGGCTGGGGAGGCCTTATGAAACTTAAAATCATCGTGGAAAGAGAAGGGGAAGCAAGCACCTTCCTCACAAGATGGCAGGAGAGAGTGAGCGCAGGGAAAACTGCCACTTTTAAACCATCAGATCTCATGAGAACTCCCTCACTATTATGAGAACAGCATAGGGAAACCACCCCCATGATCCAATCACCGCCCACCACGTCCCTCCCACAACACATGGGAATTACAATTCAAAGTGAGATTTGGGTGGAGACAAAGCCAAACCATCTCAATCCCCAATCCTCTTCTCATCCTATGCCATCTGCCCTGGACAGTCTTAAGTTTCCATAACTTCAACTCTCATCTGAATACTGAGGATTCCCAAATGTAGCCCAACTTTTTCTTCTGACCTGTGTTCTCTATTTACACCCTCAGCTGGAACTTCTATACTAGGATATGCACTGGCATTGTAGACATAGCTAAAACCCCATCACTAACATCACACTTAATGGTGAAAGACTGAATGCTTTTCCTCTAACATCAGAAATAAGACAAGCATGTCCACTTTGCCACTGCCATTCAACATTGCACTGCCTCCAGTGAGGGCTATTAGGCAAGAAAATAAATAAATACAAGGTCTCCAGACTGGAAAATAAGAAGTAACACAATCTCTACTTGCAGGGTGTATGATCTTGTATACAAAAAATTTTCAGGTGGCTGAGGCAGGACAATCGCTTGAACCCAGGAGGCAGAAGTTGCAGTGAGCTGAGATCATACCACTGCACTCCAGCCTGGGCGACAGACCGAGACTCCATCTCAAAAAAAAAAAAAAAAAAAAAAAAAAAAAAAAAAAAAAAAAAAAAAAAGCAAGCAAGCAAGAAAGAAAATTTTAAGGAATTTACTAAAAAAAAAACTATTAGAATTTAAAAATGACTTCAGCAAGGTTGCAGGGTACATCGACTTTACAAAAAAAAAAAAAAATCAGTTCTTTACACTAGTAGGGAACAATCCCAAAATGAAATTAAGAAAGCAATTTCATTTACAACAGCATTAAAAAAAAATACAGGCCAGACATGGTGGGTCTCACTTGTAATCCTGACACTTTGGAGGCTGAGGTGGGAGGATCACTTGACGCCAGGAGTTTGAGACAATCTGGTTAATACAGTGAGAGCCCCAACTCCACAAAAATTATTTTTAAACATTTGCTGGGTGGGCTGGGAGGGGTGGCTCATGTCTGTAATCCCAGCACTTTGGGAGGCCGAGTAGACCAGATCACCTGAGGTCAAGAGTTTGAGACCAGCCTGGCCAATGTGGCAAAACACCGTCTCTACTAAAAACACAAAAATTAGCTAGGCGTGGTGGCAGGTGTCTGTAATCCCAGCTACTTTGGAGGCTGAGGCAGGAGAAACACTTGAACCCAGGAGGCAGCGATTGCAGTGAGCCAAGATCATGCCACTACACTCTAGCTTAGGCAATAGAGTGAGATTCCGCCTCAAAAAAAAAAAAAAAAAAAAAATAGCTGGGTGAGGCCTGGCGCAGTGGTTCACACCTGTAATCCCAGCACTTTGGGAGGCTGAGGCAGGTGGATCACCTGAGATCAGTTCAAGACCAGCCTGGCCAACATGGTGAAAACCCATCTCTACTAAAAATACAAAAATTAGCCAGGCATGGTGGCGGGGGCCTGTAATCCCAGCTACTCAGGAGGCTGAGGCAGGAGAATCACTTGAACCCAGGAGGTGGAGGTTGCAGTGAGCCAAAATTGAGCCACTGTACTCCAGCCTGGACAACGAGCCAGACTCCGTCTCAAAAAAAAAAATAAAATTTGCTGGGTGTCATGGCATGCAGCTGTGTAGTTTAGCTACTCGGGAAGTTGAGGTGGGAAGAGGGTTTGAGTCCGGGAAGTTGAGGCTGCAGTGACCTATAATTGCACCACTGAAGTCTAGGTTGGGTGACAGAATGAGACCCTATCTCAAAAAAATAAATTGAAAACAAAAATACAGTTGCCCATGGTGGCTCATGCCTATAATCCCAACACTTTGGGAGGCTGAGGTGGGCATATCACCTGAGGTCAGGAGTTTGAGACCAGTCTGGCCAACATGGTGAAACCTCTTCTCTAGTAAAAATATAAAAATTAGCAGGGTGTGGTAGCAGGCACCTGTAGTCCCAGCTACTTGGGAGGCTGAGGCAGGAGAATTGCTTGAACCCTAGGAGGTGGAGGTCGCATTGAGCTGAGATCACACCACTGCACTCCAACCTGGGTGACAGAGAAAGACTCTGTCTGAAATAAATAAATAAATAAATAAATAAATAAATAAATAAATAAATAAAGTACATAGAAATACATTTAACAAAAGAATTGCATAATGTGTACTCTGAAAACTACAAACATTGCTGAAATAAATTTTAAAAGATCTAAATCAATGGAAAGACATCCTATGTTCATGGATTGTAAGACTTAATATTGATAAGATGGCAGTACTCCCCAAACTGATCTACACATTTAACACCACTCCTCTCGAAACCCCAGCTGTCTTCTTTGCAGAAATCAACAAGCTGATTCTGAAAAGAGTTTGGAAATTCAAAGGACTGAGAATAGCCAATGCAATCAGGAAGAGGAAGAATAAAATTGGAGGACACATGCATTCTGACTTCTTATTTATTTATGAGCCAGGGTCTCACTCTGTCCCTCAGGCTGGAAGGCAATGGTGCAGTCACAGTTTACTGCAGCCTCAATCTACTGGGCTCAAGTGATCCTCCCACCTCAGCCTCCTAAGTAGTTGGGACCACAGACTGTTGCCACCATGTCTGGCTTTTTTTTTTTTTTTTTGAGACAGGGTCTTGTTCTGTCACCCAGACTGGAGTGCAGTGATGAAATCAGGGCTCATTGAAGCCTTGACATCCCAGGCTCAGGCCATCCTCCTACCTCGCCTCCCAAGTAACTGGGACTACAGGTACATGCCACTATACCCAACTAATTTTTTTGTTGTTGTTTGTTTTTTTGAGACAGTTTCACTCTTTGGCCCAGGCTGAAGTGAAGTGGTATAATCTCAGCTCACTGCAACCTCTGTTCCCTGGGTTCAAGCGATTCTCCTGCCTCAGCCTCCTGAGTAGCTGGGATTACAGGTGCTCACAACCACGCCCAGATAATTTTTGTATTTTTAGTAGAGACAGGGTTTTGCCATATTGGCCAGGCTGATCTCGAACTCCTGACCTCAGGTAATCCAACTGCCTTGGCCTCCCAAAATGCTAGGATTATAGGTGTAAGTCACTGTACCAGGTACCAACTAATTTTTTAAATTTTATATATATGTGGTCTTGCTATTTAAGATCAGGACTGATCTCAAATTCCTGGGCTCAAGCTATCCTCCCACCTAGGCAGGCTTACCAAAGTGCTGGGATTACAGGGATGAGCCACCATGCCCAGCCTACATGCTGATTTCTGAGTAAAGAAAAATAGCTTAGAGCAGTCTGGGATGTTGAGATGCAAAATTTATTGAGGCCAGAGAGACATGAGTATGTCAAGCTCCCCTTCCCACCTACATACATGTCCAGGGGACAATTGTTTAAAGGGATTTGGGGCCGGGCACGGTGCTATAATCTCAACACTTTGAGAGGCAGAGGCAGGGGAGGACTGGTTGAGCCCAGGAGTTCCAGACCAGCCTGGGCAACATAGAGAGAACCCATCTCTACAAAAAATTTAAAAAACAATTAACTAGGTGTGGTGGTGCACACCCAGATACTTACAGAACTGAGGTGGGAGGATTGCTTGAGCCTGGGAGGTAGAGGCTGCAGTGATTTGTGCTTGCACCAGTATGGTCCAGCCTAAGCAACAGTGAGACCCTATCTTAAACAAAACCAAAAGCCAAAACAAGCCAGGCGTGGTGTCTCATGCCTGTAATCTCAGCACTTTGGGAGGCCAAGGCAGGTGGTTCCCCTGAGTTCTGGAGTTCAAGACCAGCCTAGGTAACATGGTAAAACCCTGTCTCTACAAAATAAAATAAAACAACATAAAATTAAAAAGAAAAGTCAATGAATAGCCTATTAATAGTTAATGTTATTTTATGGTAAATTCTTGGTAAACAACTTAGGAACTACCTCTTTTTTTTTTTCTTTAAAAATTCACTTGTAACGCTGCTGATCAGAGCATATATTCAGGGCAAGTTAATCAAAGGTCCCAGGTTGCAGTCCTCAAACTTGACCCAAATAAACTACCTTTTCAACAAATAATGCTGAAACAAATGGATGTCAGGTGAAAAAAAAAATGAAGTTAGAACCCTAGCTCACTTCATATACAAAAATTAACTCCAGGCTAGGCACAGTGGCTTTGTCCTGTAATCCTAGCACTTTCAGAGGCTTAGGTGGGAGGATCACTTGAGCCCAGGAGTTCAAAACCAGCCTGAACAATATAGTGAGACTTCGTCCCTACTAAAAATTTAAAAAATTACCTGGGCATGATGGTGTGTGTCTGTAGTTTCAGCTACTCAGGAGGCTAAGATGAAAGGATCACTTGAGTCCAGCAAGCTGATCGTGCCACTGGACTCCAGCCTGGGCAATAGAGCAAGACCCTTTCACACCCACACATACAAAAAAGACATGTCTCTTAAAGAAATTTAAAAATTTGCCGGGCGCGGTGGCTCAAGCCTGTAATCCCAGCACTTTGGGAGGCTGAGACGGGCGGATCACGAGGTCAGGAGATCGAGACCATCCTGGCTAACCCGGTGAAACCCCGTCTCTACTAAAAAATACAAAAAACTAGCCGGGCGAGGTGGCGGGCGCCTGTAGTCCCAGCTACTCAGGAGGCTGAGGCAGGAGAATGGCGTGAACCCAGGAGGCAGAGCTTGCAGTGAGCTGAGATCCGGCCACTGCACTTCAGCCTGGGCGATAGAGCGAGACTCCGTCTCAAAAAAAAAAAAAAAAAAAAAAAAAAATTAGCCATGTGTGGTGGCAAGCATCTGTAGTCCTAGCTATTCAGAGGCTGAGACAGGAGGATTGCTTGAGCCTAAGAGTTTGGAAGTTGCAGTGAGCCAACTGCCATGATTGTGCCATTGCACTGAAGCCTGGGCAATTGAGCAAGACCCTATCTAAAAAAAAAAAAACCTCAAAATTGGCTGGGTGCGGTGACTCATGCCTGTAATCCCAGCACTTTGGGAGGCCGAGGTGGGCAGATCACAAGGTCAGGAGATTGAGACCATCCTGGCTGATGCGGTGAAACCCTGTCTCTACTAAAAATACAAAAAATTAGCTGGGCATGGTGGTGGGCGCCTGTAGTCCCAGCTACTCGGGAGGCTGAGGCAGGAGAATGGTGTGAACCTGGGAGGTGGAGCTGGCAGTGAGCCAAGATCATACCACTGCACTCCAGCCTGGGCGACAGAGCAAGACTCCATCTCAAAAAACAAACAAACAACAACAAAAAAAACCCCAAATAAATAAAATCAAAATGGACCATACACCCAA
>NC_045447.1:60746158-60769233 GCF_002776525.5 Piliocolobus tephrosceles | reverse complement strand
ACCCGCCACCTCGCCCGGCTAGTTTTTTGTATTTTTTAGTAGAGACGGGGTTTCACCATGTTAGCCAGGATGGTCTCGATCTCCTGACCTCGTGATCCGCCCGTCTCGGCCTCCCAAAGTGCTGGGATTACAGGCTTGAGCCACCGCGCCCAGCCAAAGTAATAGAGTTTTAAAAGAAAACACATGTGTACATCTTCAGGAGCTTTCATTAGACAATGGTTTCTGAGACGTGACATCAAAAGCACAAATGACAAAAGAACAAATGAATATATTTGTCAAAAGACAAAATTACCACACATTTAAAAATCTTAATTGTTATTTGTGATTCTAAACTCAGGCAATATATCATTCTATAAAACAGAATGAGTCTTCCAACGAGCAAAGCAGAAGAGATTGCTTTTATAAACAGGCAGAGGGGACTTCCGTATCATGCCAGAGAGAGCCTTTACAGACAGGCAGAGGGGACTGCCTTATCATGCCAGCTAAAACTGGCCTATTCGAGGATTTGGCTATTCTCTCTCTCTCTCTCCTGATTTCTCAGAAGGTCAGATAAAGATCTTAGTTTTGACTTAGTGACATGCAATTTCAGCATGAGTACCATTTTGGTTGGGTCTGTTAGGCCTAGGACAGGAGCTCAGTCCAAATCAATGGCCTCCTATAAATTTTATTCTACACATTGAACATCACTGAAATATAAAACTTTTTGCTTCCAAGGACATCATCAAGAAAATGAAAAGCCAAATCACAGAATGGGAGAAAATATATGCAAATCATATATCTAACAAGGCTGTTCTTTTTATAGTCTAGATATATAAATGGTGAGGATATGGAAAAATTGGAACTCTTTTTTTTTTTTTTTTTGAGACGGAGTCTCGCTCTGTCGCCCAGGCTGGAGTGCAGTGGCCGGATCTCAGGTCACTGCAAGCTCCGCTTCCCGGGTTCACGCCATTCTCCTGCCTCAGCCTCCGGAGTAACTGGGACTACAGGCGCCCGCCACCTCGCCCGGCTAGTTTTTTGTATTTTTAGTAGAGACGGGGTTTCACCGTGTTAGCCAGGATGGTCTCGATCTCCTGACCTCGTGATCCGCCCATCTCGGCCTCCCAAAGTGCTGGGATTACAGGAACTCTCGTACATTGCTAGAAGAAATGTAGGATGGTACAGCCTCTATGGAAAACTATTTGGTGGTTCCTTCAACAGTTAAACACAGAATTAACATATGACCCAGAAATTCTACTCCTAGGTATATATCCAAAAGAATTAAAAACAAGTACTCAAATTCTTTTTTTCGAGACAGAGTCTTGCTCTGTTGCCTAGGCTGGAGTGCAATGGTGTGATCTCGGCTAACTGCAAGCCTCCCGAGTAGCAGGATTACAGGCACCTGCCACCTTGCCCAGCTAGTTTTTGTATTTTTAGTAGAGATGGGGTTTCACCACGTTGGCCAGGCTGGTCTCCAACTCCTGAGCTCAAGTGATCGTCCGCCTCGGCCTCCCAAAGTGCTGCTATTACAGGCTTGAGCCACCCTGCCTGGCCAAATTCTTATACACCATTGATCACAGCAGTATCATTTATAATAGCCAAAAGGTGGAAAAAACTCAAATTTCCATCAACTAATGAATGAATAAACAAAACGTGGTATTGCCATACAATGGGTTATTATCCAGGCATAAAAAAGAATGAGTACTGATACATGCTACAACATGGATGAAACTGGAAAACATTATGCTATGTGAAAGAAGCCAGACACAAAAGGCCACATACTGTATGATTTCATTTAAATAAAATATCCAGTATAGGCAATCTATAGATATAAGAAGTAGCCTAGTGATTGCCAGGGGCTGAGAAGAGGGCAATGGGAGTGACAGGGTTTCTTTTTTCTTTCTTTTTTTTTTTTTTTGTGCAAGTCTGATCTTATTTGTTACTCACTTAGAAGCAGAAGCTCGCAGAGAGGAAAGTCTGCGTCTCTTTGCAAATTGTTCCTGGCACTTCTCCTTAGCCTCTTTCATTCTCTTGGCCAAAAGTTTAGCATATTCTGCAGCCTCTTCCTTATTTTTCTTAGTAAGCTGCTTCTTCAGAGCAATACACTGCCATCTGTGCTGCAGGACACGTGGAGCAACAACACACTGAATCTTGGGTGTTTTGTTTCTAGGTCCTAGGTTTCTTACCTTCTTTGTTTAAGCGCTTTCTTACAACATACTGGCGGACATCATCTTCTTTAGAGAGATTGAAAAGTTTGGCCAGGCGCAGTGGCTCACGCCTGTAATCCTAGCACTTTTGAAGGCTGAGGTGGGTGAATCACAAGGTCAGGAGTTCGAGACCAGCCTGGCCAACATAGTAAAACACCATCTCTACTAAAAATACAAAAAATTAGCTGAGCGTGGTGATGGGCACCTGTAATCCCAGCTACTTGGGAGGCTGAGGCAGCAGAATCGCTTGTACCCTGGAGACAGAGGTTGCGTGAGCTGAGATCACACCACTGCACTCCAGTCTGGGTGACAGACTGAGACTCCATCTCAAAAAAAAAAAAAAAAAAAAAAGAAGAAAAGAAAAAGTTTGTGAATTCTGCTAGCTCTTTTGGACCCCAGGCGACGAGGCACCATAGTATCAGTCAGTCTGTCAGTCCAGGAATATCCTTCTCTCCTTTTTTTTTCACAATAACCAAGTTGAGAACGCTCAGATTGGCATCCACAATGCAACCATGAACTGATTTTCTCTTTCTTTGTCCCGTTCTCCTTGGTCTGTAACAGGAATGCCCCTTACTCAGCAGCAGGTGGACACGGCCATGGGTTAAGACATCCTGCTTCATGGGGAAATTTGTCGTTCCCACCACTGATTTAGACCACATAACCCTTCCATTCTTCACCCAGAGCATCAGCAGCAACTTCTGTGGCCATACGCTTCTCATAAAAAGTACGAAGTTTGGGCCGGGCGCGGTGGCTCAAGCCTGTAATCCCAGCACTTTGGGAGGCCGAGACGGGCGGATCACGAGGTCAGAAGGTCGAGACCATCCTGGCTAACACGGTGAAACCCCGTCTCTACTAAAAACTACAAAACAAAACTAGCAGGGCGAGGTGGCGGGCGCCTGTAGTCCCAGCTACTCGGGAGGCTGAGACAGGAGAATGGCCTAAACCCAGGAGGCGGAGCTTGCAGTGAGCTGAGATCCGGCCACTGCACTCCAGCCCGGGTGACAGGGCAAGCCTCCGTCTAAAAAAAAAAAAAAAAAAAAAAAAAAGTACGAAGTTTGCATTCATCGTCCACTCCAATGAGTTTCTGGCAGCCAGTGGCTGGGAAGATAATCAGTTTCATCTTGAAGCATCTTTTCTTTCTTTCTTTTTTTTGAGATGGAGTCTCGCTCTGTCGCCCAGACTGGAGTGCAGCGGCGTGATCTTGGCTCACTGCAACCTCTGCCTCCCGGGTTCAAGCGATTCTCCTACACCAGCCTCCCGAGTAGCTGGGACTACAGGTGTGCTCCACCATGTCTGGCCAATTTTTGTATTTTTAGTAGAGACGGGATTTCACTATGTTAGCCAGTGTGGTCTCAATCTCCTGACCTCGTGATCTGCCCACCTTGGCCTCCCAAAGTGCTGGGATTGCATGCGTCAGCCACCATGCCCAGCCAACAGGGTTTCTTTTTGGAATGATGACAATGTTCTGGATTTAGATAGCGGAGATAGTTGCACAAGTCTGTGAATAGGCTAAAAGACATTGAATTGTACAGCTTAAATTGGAGAATTATGTGTTAAGTAAATTGTATCTCAACAAGGGTTTTTAATTTACCAAGGCTTGGGTGAAAATCAATGTGTACAACTTTCAATGTAAGAGTTGGAAAAGTATCATAAAAATGCTAACAGTGACTAGACGAGATGATGCATGTTCTATCTTTCTAAATGTAAGACATACTTTTACAGCATGAGTTCTTGCCTAAGATAAAATGGGTATTTAAATATTGTATTTAAATGTTCTAAGTGTCAGACTTCCTTTCTTTAGCTTTTCCACAGATACAGAATTTTAGCTCTGGCTCAAACTTGCAGGAAAAATGAGAAAAGAAAATGTGACTCTCTTAAACTGTAGATATTTAATAAAGACTAATTTGCAGGCATCATGGTGAAATAAAATGGTTAATTCTTTTAATATATAAAGCTCATTGTTCAAATAAAATTCAAGTTCTAAAATCTTAGATTTTATGAAATGGATGTGAAATGGATGAAAGTGTTATGAATGGCGCTGCTTTGCTTGAGGTATATGCCTTTATCTCCACTCCTCCAAACACAAACATATCAGTCCTCCAAACACAAACATATCAGGGCAGGCAGGTCTAAGCAGCTCCTTGGAGCACAGTTTAAAAGGTCTGAGGGACTCTAGCAGCCCAGTCGGCCCTGAATTGTGTGGTGTTTGGTAAGGTACAGAAACTCCAGGGGCTCCTGACAGAAAACTCCTGTTTCCTGTTTGTCAGATGAAGGGGGGCCAACCTACAACTCCTTGAAAGCCCTTTCCTACTGTCAAAGTCTACAATTCTATGACCCTGAAAAAGCTAAAATAAAAGCTAGTAGCCACTGGCTTCTAAAATGTTTACTAATCACCCCAGAGCTTAAGGAACAAAGATCAAAACAAGCCTTGGGCTATAATCACCTTACCCAAACCTACAGAATAAACAGCAGACTAAAAATAGAGAGGGGTAAGGCTTATTTCAAAGTGAAATGATCTGAACAAAGGGCAGCTGGTTTTCACTGATCTTTCTTATCTCTTAGATAAAGTTTGTTAATGGGCCATAAATACACAAAGGGTCTGGTTGCCAAGTATCCCTGCAAAAGGGAGGAGAGGCCGTATATCACTTCCTGGGGGATGGGAGGGAGTAGCATCTCAAGGAGAAGTAGCACAAAAGGCCTCTCCGGAGATAGGAAACAGGCCCTGGGTCAGGCAGCTGTGGGTCTGGCAAACACTCTCAGACCTCAGAACAAGAAACCCGTTGAAGGTGGGGCACAGTGGCTCCCGCCTGTAATCCCAGCATTTTGGGAGCCATGGCGAGAGGACTGCGTGAAGCCAGGAGCTCAAGACCAGCCTAGGTAACACAGGGAGACCTACCCCCCTGCATCTGTCTGTCCAAACAATTTAAAAATTAGCCAGGCATGGCTGGGCATGGTGGCTCAGGCCTGTAATCCCAGCACTTTGGGAGGCCAAGGCGGGTAGGATCACCTGAGGTTAGGAGTTCGAGACCAGCCTGGCCAACATGGTGAAACCTCATCTCTACTAAAAATAAAAAAAATTAGCCAGGTGTGGTGGCATGTGCCTTTAATCCCAGCTACTTGGGAGGCTGAGGCAGGGAGAATCGCTTGAACCCAGGAGGCGGAGGTTGCAGTGAGCTGAGATGGCACCACTGTACTCCAGCCTGGGCAAAAAGAGCGAAGCTCCTTCTCAAAAACAAAACAAAACAAAACAAAAATTAGCTAGGCATAGTGGCACGTACCTCTAGTCCCAGCTCCTCGGGAGACTGAGGTGGGAGGATGGTTTGATCCTGGGAGGTTGAGACTGCAGTGAGCCGTGATCACACCACTGCACTCCAGCCTGACCACAGAACAAGACCCTGTCTCAAAAACAACAAACAAAATATGTACGTGTGTGTGTGTGTGTGTAAAACCTGTTAAAGAGCTGGGGGGTGGGGGGTGGGGGGTGGAACAGAGATGGTGCTGGCCAAGGTGGGGAGAAGCTATATACTATATGAAGGACAGGACAGCCCTCACACAGAAACACCTGAAGGAGCCGCAGCTGATATTCTCCTGATGACATAGTCTAACTCCTTACACTCCAAATGGGGTCAGTAGACCATCAGCATAGGCAGCATCTGTGAGTTTATTAGAAATGCAAAATCTGGCCAGGCTTGGTGGCTAATGCCTGTAATCCCAGCACTTGGGAGGCCAAGGTGGGTGGATCACCTGAAGTTAGGAGTTCGAGACCAGCCTGGTCAACATGGCAAAACCCCGTCTCTATTCAAAATACAAAAAACATTAGCTGGGCGTGGTGGCGTGCACCTGTAATCCCAGCTACTCAGGAGGCTGAGGCAGGAGAATTGCTTGAACCCAGGAGATGGAGGTTGCAGTGAGCCAAGATCATGCCACTGCACTCCACTCTGGGTGACAGAGTGAGACTCCTCAACAAAAGAAAGAAAGAAAAAAAGAAACGTAAAAGCTCAGATCCAACCCACACCTACTGATCACAGTCTGCATTTTAACAAGATTCCTGGTGATTGCCTGTGCATTAAAGCTTGGGTGTAGCTGGAAAAGTACCTTCACAAAGACATCAACCATGCTGGTTTTACCTAGTGATTAGGGAAAACCCTGAGCACCCAATCCATTGTATTTATGAGTTCCAGTATGTTTTCTTTTTTTAAACAGGGTCTCCCACTGTTGCTCAGACAACAGTGTAGTGCAGTGGTGCAAGCTCCACTTACTGCAATCTCCATTTCCAGGGCTCAAGCAATCCTTCCACTTCAGTCTCCAGAGTAGCTGGCACCACACGTGCCATGCCACCATGCCTGCCTAATTTCTGTATTTTTTTGGTAGAGATGGAGTCTCACCATGTTGCTCAGGCTGGTCTCAAAATCCTGCCTTCAAGAGATTCTCCTTCGTGGTCTCCCAAAGTGCTGGAATTACATGCCTGTGCCACTGCACCTAGCTGTTAATTATATCTTTTTAATTTTTATTTATTAATACTATTTATTTTTTAGTAGATACAGGGTTTCGCCATGTTGCCCAGGCTGGTCTTGAAGGTTGGTCTTAAACTCCCGGACTCAAGTGATCAGCCCACCTTGGCTTCCCAAAGTGCTGAGATTACAGGAGTGAGCCACCGTGCCCAGCCTCCTTGTATCTTTTTTTTTTTTTTTTCCCTGAGACAGAGTCTGGCTCTGCACACAGGCTGGAATGCAGTGGGGTGATCTTGGCTCACTGCAACCTCCGCCTCCTAGGCTCAATTGATCCTCCCACCTCAGCCTCCTGAGTAGCTAGGACTACAGGTGCAGGCCACCATCCGTGGCTAATTTTTGTATTTTTAGTAGAGATGGAGTTTTGCCATGTTGCCTAGGCTGGTATCGAATTCCTGAGCTCAAGCCATCCACCCTCCTGGGCTTCCCAAATAGCTGGGATTATAGAAGTGAGCCACTGGGCCCAGCTCTGGTCCTATCTATATCTTAAAAAAAAAAAAAAAAAAAAAGTCCAGGCATGGTTGCTCATATCTGTAATCCCAACACTTTGGGAGGTGACGTAAGAGGATCACTTCAAGCCCTGAGTTCAAGACCATCCCAGAAGCTGGGCACAGTGGCTCATGCCTGTAATCCCAGTACTTTGGGAGGCCAAGGCAGGTGGATCACGAGGTCAGGCGATCGAGACCATCCTGGCCAACATGGTGAAACCCCGTCTCTACTAAAATACAAAAAAAAAAAATCAGCTGGGCGTGGTGGCATGTGCCTTTAATCCCAGCTACTTGGGAGGCTGAGGCAGGGGAATCACTTGAACCCAGGAGGTGGAGATTGCAGTGAGCTAGGATCACGCCACTTGCACTCCAGCCTGGCGACAGAGCAAGATTCCGTTTCAAAAATAAATAAATAAATAATTATAAAAAGACCACCCCAGAAAACAAAGTGAGGTCCTGTTTCTACAAAAAAAATCTTAAAAAAAATTAGCTGATTATGGTGGCACATGCCTGTAGTCCCAGCTACTTGGGAGGTTGAGGTAAGAGGATTGCTTGAGTGAGGAGTTGGAGGCTGCAGTGAGCTATGATTGCACCACTGTACGTTAGCCTAGGCAACAGAGTGAGACCCTCCTGGAAAAAAAGAAAAACAACTGCACATTATTGGCATGGTGGTATGCTAGGAACACACTAGACTGTAAACTCCATGAGGGCAGGAACTATGCCTGGTTTGTTCAACACAACATTCCCAGCACTAACACATGGCTCAGGAAAAATCTGAAATGAAATATCTTAATATTTGAATGAAAAACAAGTTGAAGTGAATGAAAGGCAAGTTGATTCTCCATGAACATATCATGGAGAACATACCTGAAAATGGAATAGACATTAGCTGCACTTACATGAAACTACTCTAATCCCTGGATTTTCATGAAATCAAGGATGAATTTACCTGACACTGAAAAGGACCATGAATAATGTGTGAGCTGATATCATATGATGTTTATCATCATAACTTAATTATTTTAAATTGAATTTTAATAGTTTATTTTTATTTATTTATTTATTTATTTTGAGATGGAGTCTCGCCCAGTCGCCCAGGCTGGAGTGCAGTGGCGCGATCTCGGCTCACTGCAAGCTCCGGCTCCCGGGTTCACGCCATTCTCCTGCCTCAGCCTCCCAAGTAGCTGGGACTACAGGCGCCCGCTGCCACGCCCGACTAATTTTTTGCATTATTAGTAGAGACGGGGTTTCACCGTGTTAGCCAGAATGGTCTCGATCTCCTGACCTCGTGATCCACCCGCCTTGGCCTCCCAAAGTGCTAGGATTACAGGTCTGAGCCATCGCGCCCTTCCAATAGTTTATTTTTTAATTTTTTTTTTTTTGAGAAGTTTCAGAAAAGAAGTTTCACTCTGTCACCCAGGCTGGAGTGCAATGGGGCAATCTCGGCTCACTCTAACCTCTGCCTCCCAGGTTCAAGTGACTCTTCTGCCTTAACCTCCCAAGTAGCTGGGATTACAGGCATGCACCAAAAAATCCAGCTAATTTTTGTATTTTAGTAGAGACATGGTTTCACCATGTTGGCCAGGCATGTTTTTTTTTTTTAGAGACAGATTCTCACTATGCTGCCCAGGCTGGCCTTGAACTCCTGGGCTCAAGCAATCCTCCTGCCTTAGTCTTGCAAAGTGCTAGGATTACAGGCATTAGCCACTGTGCCCAGCCTAGTTCAACAGTTTAAACTGTACCATAATATGAGGAAAACTTGAGCCTAATATTGGTCTGTCTTATCTGTTCTAGTTTCTGGAATACTTTTTATTTTTATTTTTATTTATTTATTTCTTTTTGAGACAGAGTCTCGCTCTGTTGCCCAGGCTGGAATGCTAGATCTCAGCTCACTGCAAGCTCCGCCTCCCAGGTTTACGCCATTCTCCTGCCTCAGCCTCCCGAGTATCTGGGAGTATAGGAGCCCATCACCTTGCCCGGCCAGTTTTTCGTATTTTTTAGTAGAGACGGGGTTTCACTGTGTTAGCCAGGATAATCTCCATCTCCTGACCTCGTGACCCGCCCACCTTGGCCTCCCAAAGTGCTGGGATTACAGGCTTGAGCCACTGCGCCCGGCCAATACTTTTTATTTTTACAGAAAGGGTCTTGCTCTGTCACCCAGGCTGGAGCGCAGTGGCATGATCATCGCTCACTGTGGCCTCAAACTCCTGGGCTCAAGCAACACTCTTGCCTCAGCCTCCAAAGAGCTGGGATTACAAGTGTGAGCCACTGCGCCCAGCATAGTTTCTGAAACGCTTTTAGAAATGCTACTTATAGCAGCATTAGCTATAAAAAACGCCCTGTATGTGAGTCCTGCCAGGGGAGGCTTGGGCAAATACTGGGGAAATAGGAAGTTTATCTTTGGCCCTTTCAGGATTAAAAAAAAGAAAAATTTTAGTGTAATATTGATACATACAAAAGAATGTGTTATTAAACAGAATAAACACTCTGCTTAAGAACAAGACATTATCAATATGAGGATTTACTTCCTTTTGGGATCTTATGCCTATTTCTGAAAAGGTCTGGGTTCTAGCTATCTAGTATTAACATAAAAGGTTTGAGAAATATACATTCAATAAGCTGCTATCTGATAATGGCTTTATATTTTTCTCCTTTTGAGGGTATATTTTTAATTTTTATTTGTAGAGACAGAGTCATGCTATGTTGCCCAGGCTTGTATCAAACTCCTGGCCTTAAGCAATCAGCCTCCCAAAGTGTTGGGGTTACAGGTGTGAACCACCACACCTGGCCTCATAAAAATTGCTATAGCATTTTTTTTTTGATAATAGAAGTGTATATCTTCCCTGTAGAAAAATTTTAAAATAGGAAGAAGTATGAAGAATATAAAAATAACCATTAGTAATTCCACTATCTCCAGAAAATTATTGTTAATCTTTTAAAACACACACACACACACACACACGAATACATTTTAATAGCTAGCTTGAGTTCCTTTCAAGACAAAAAGACATGAATACTTCTCGTGGAATTTCAGGCACTGTTGCAAACTAGTGGGAAATTTATCTGGGGTTAAAATCTTCTCAAATTGTAGCAAAGTATTTGCATTTCCAGAAAGACAGCATTATATTGCTACTCCCAAATAGTCAGAGATTAAGTAACTCAAACAGCTCTGGGCCCAGGATATCAGTGTTAATAATTTGACATTAGGTGGGTGCGGTGGCTCATGCCTGTAATACCAGCACTTTGGGAGGCTGAGGCTGGTGGATCACCTGAGTTCAGGAGTTCCAGACCAGCCTGGCCAACATGGTGAAACCCCGTCTCTACTAAAAATACAAAAATTAGCCGGAGGTGGTGGCGCGTGCTTGTAATACCAGCTACTTGGGAGGCTGAGGTAGAAGAATTGCTTGAACCTGGGAGGTGGAGGTTGCAGTGAGCTGTGATCACACCATTGCACTTCAGCCGGGGCAACAAGAATGAAACTCCGTCTCAAAAAAAAAAAAAAAAAAATTGACATTATAATTCGAACAAGTTGGCATTAAATTCATACACTCACAATAAAGTTTTATAAGAGCATTTAGGCAACTTCATGTTAAGTAAGCATATGCCTAGTGTCTCGTGCATTCATATGTTCGCAGACGAACATGTACCTGGACTAATGGGTGGTGACACAATCAGGAAAGGTGAACAGTGAGACACCAGAACAGAACTAAGATACAGGAAAATCTTAGTGTCCCCTACTAAACTAGTGGTGAACCAGACAAAACTGGGCAGGCAATTGTCTGTATCTGAGGAGCAAATGAGGAGATGAGCATTCAATGAAAGGCACATTTCAAGTGTGTATCACAGGAATGTCTTTTCTTAGTTCAGCAGTGACAACTAGCCTAGCAGGTTCTTCTTGCCTCGTTGGGGGAAAAGCCTGTACAAACATATAACTCTTGCATAATGTCTTTTGGATTAACAAATTTATGTTTTTGTGTAAGGACCCTTCACCTAAGAAGAGATCATATCAAAAGACTAAGAAGGATGCTTTTCTAGCTGAGGTAATATTTCCCCTGTAGTTTTAGTCTCTAGGGCTTAAGAAATAACATCTGCTTAAAAGGTTTGTGGGTGGAGTTTGGGAGTGTCAAGTTCAGGAATTTGAATTAGATACAAGCCCAGGATGGAACAAAAATTTTAAAAAACATGCCAAAGATAGGATCCAAAAGATGTAGAACCAAATAAACTAAAATCAGAATCCAAAGCTAAGTTCACAAATCACATTGTCAGGACAGAAAAGACAAATAGGAAGATTCAGAATACAAAGGGAGTACAGGAAGACTGGTTTGAAATAGTAAAGCTTCTGTATATTTTTCTAAAGAGGGTTAAAAATGTAGACAGTCATCTATGTGAGTTGGTCTGGCAAAGCTGGATGAGAGACGAAGTAACTTCATCCCTCATTTGGCCAAAGGTTCATATCTGGCAGCCAACCCTGATACCTGACTACATAGTATGTTATGGATTAAATCCGCCAGTAGAGGTATTTAATAAACAACATTAAGCAAATAAATTAGTACACCTCACATTTTGAATTGCTATATTGAGAAGGAGTTCCTGATAATTAATTTTTAGTTATAATATTTGTAGGTAGAAATGATTGTGTGTTCACTTGGAAGAAGTCATCACTTGTATCAAACAAGGAATTATGTGTATGCTACAAAAAACTATTGCCAAAAATATAACAGTAATAACCCAGCCTTGCAAAAGCCACTTACCCACTAATCATAGTTTTGCTAACTTGATGTTCCTATTATAGCTTTAATGTTCAAGTTCAGCATTCTGGTGATTATTTATTCCTTTCGGTTTCATGCTAAAAACTGTATTTGGCGTTGAGTAGGGCTATGTGTTGACTAGGGCTATGTGGTCCAGACAGGAGTAGGAATGGTTAAACAAGAGGCAGATTAAGACAATTTTACCTTCTTCTTCTTTCTGATATGAAAATACATACCGGGTTATTGCTAAACATCATATTTACATGACACTTAGATCAGGCAAGATTTTACTGGAAACACACAGGCTAAAAACACGTTTTCCAGTCGGGTGTGGTGGCTCATGCCTGTAATCTCAGCACTTTGGGAGGCCGAGGTGGGCGGATCATTTGAGGTCAGGAGTTTGAGAACAGCCTGGCTAACATGGTGAAACCCTGTCTCTACTAAAAATACAAAAATTAGCCGGGTGTGATGGTGCATAGCTGTAATCCCAGTTACTTGGGAGGCTGAGGCAGGAGAATTGCTCAAACCCAGGAGGTGGAGGTTGCAGTGGGCCGAGATCATGCCACTGCACCCCAGCCTGGGTTACAGAGCAAGAATTGGTCTCAAAAACGTTTTCCATATTTCAAAATATATCATATCTTAGTTATCTGCGCAAACTGAAAAGGAAGGCTTTTTTGAGACAGGGTCTCGGTCGGTTGCCCAGGTTGGAGCGCAGTGGTGCGATTACAGCTCACTGCAGCCTCAACTTCCCAGGCTTAAGCAATCCTCCTACCTCAGCATCCTGAGTAGCTAGGAGCATAGGCACATGCCACCATGCCTGGCTAATTTTTTTTTTTTTTTTTGGTAGAGATGGGATCTTCTGATGCTGCCAAGGCTGGTCTTGAGCTCCTGTGCTCAAGCAATCCTCTTGCCTCAGCCTCTCAAGGTGCTGGGATTACAAGCTTGAGCCACTGCACCTGACTTCTTTCTAATTGACTCTGAATATAATTCTTTTTTTCTTTTTTGAGACAGAGTCTAGCTCTGTCGCCCCGGCTGGAGTGCAGTGGCGTGATCTCATCTCACTGCAACCTCCGCCTCCCGGGTTCAAGTGATTCTCCTGCCTCAGCCTCCCGAGTAGCTGGGACTACAGACACGCGCCACCACTCCTGCCTAATTTTTTGTAGTTTTAGTAGAGACGGGGTTTCACCGTGTTAGCCAGGATGGTCTCGATCTCCTGACCTAGTCATCTGCCAGACTCAGCCTCCCAAACTGCTGGAATTACAGGCAAGAGCCACCGTGCTCGGTCATATAATTCTTTTTTTTTTTTTTTTTTTTTTTTTTGAGACGGAGTCTTGCTCTGTCGCTCAGGCTGCAATGCAGTGGCTGGATCTCAGCTCACTGCAACCTCCGCCTCCCGGGTTCACGCCATTCTCCTGCCTCAGCCTCCCGAGTAGCTGGGACCACAGGCGCCGGCCACCTTGCCCGGCTAATTTTTTGTATTTTTAGTAGAGACGGGGTTTCACCGTGTTAGCCAGGATGGTCTCGATCTCCCGACCTTGTGATCCGCCCGTCTCGGCCTCCCAAAGTGCTGGGATTACAGGCTTGAGCCACCGCGCCCGGCCATAATTCTTGATAGTTCCCACACTTCATGCCAATGTAGTCTCAAAATTCTTCTGGTAGCATGAACTCTGTAAGGATTTTCTTCATCATGATCAAGTTCAGACTATTCTCTTGCTACACAAAGTTACTTCAAGAGTTTATTTAGGTTTAGTTTTCCTAATTCTCCACCTTGATCAGCTAAAGGTTTTTATCAGTTTCCTCTCATTGCTTTGTTCTCTTTCCACTTGGCATTAGAATAAAGAGATGATAGTCACAAAAACACATCCTTAGTTTGACAGAGTAAGTTCCAGATCCACAGGGAATCATTTGCTATTTTTCTTTTAAAAAGAGCAACCTCCCTTACCAATAGAAATCCAGCTGTTCTGTTTGCTTTTGTTTCCTTCAGAATCTACTTCTGATAGACTATATTTTTTAACTTATTCTAAAACCTAGTCTTCATTTAAGCATTTTATAGCTTTCACTAGATAACTGTAATACGTGTACGCTGAATATACAGTTAAGCAAATTGAAGACCTCATCAGTCTTTGTGGTGTTTTTTCTACACATATGTATATGCATATTAATATTCACACAAATTTAAAAAGCGATGTTCTGGTGCATATATTTGTGTGTGTATGTAAACACATATATTTGTGTGTATATGTACATATATGTGTGGGCATATATATGCACATGTATGTGTGTGGGTGTATAATTTTTTAGAACAGGTTGCCCAGGCTGGAGTGCAGCGGCACAATCTCGGTTCACCACAACCTCCACCTCCCAGGCTCAAGCCATCGTCTTGCCTCAGTCTCCCAAATAGCTGGGACTGCAGGCAGGCACCATTATGTCCAGCTAATTTTTGTATTTTTTTGGGGTAGAGACAGGGTTTCACCGCGGTACACAGGTTGGTCTGGAACTCCTGGGCTCAAACGATCTGTCTACCTCAGCCTCCCAAAGTACTGGGATTACAGGTGTGAGTCACTATGCCTGGCCTGGTTGCTGAGTTTTGATTGGCCAACATAGGTCATGGCCAAAGGGTTGATTTAGGTGGCATTAACAGGAACATTAAAGTCCCAAAGTTAATTAGATGTGTGGGTTTTCCCGGAACTCAGAGTACAGGTGTTACCCAAGTTTAAGTGCAGTGGTGCAATTACGGCTCACTGCAGCTTCAACCTCCTGGGCTCAAGCAATCCTCCCCATTCAGCCATCCAAGTAGCTGGGATGATAGCCGTGTGCCACCATGCCTAGCTCTAATTTTTAAATTCTTTGGCCAGGCGCGGTGGCTCATGCCTGCAATCCCAGCACTTTGGGAGGCTGAGGCGGGTGGATCACTTGAGGTCAGGAGTACGAGACCAGTCTGGCTAACATGGTGAAACCCCATCTCTACTAAAAATACAAAAAATTAGTCGGGCATGGTGGCGGGTGTCTGTAATCCCAGCTACTTGGGAGGCTGAGGCAGGAGAATCGCTTGAACCCGGGAGGCAGAGGTTGCAGTGAGCCGAGGTTGCACCACTGCACTCCAGCCTGGGCAATAAGAGTGAAACTCCATCTATAAATAAATAAATAAATAAATAAATAAATAAATAAATAAATATTTTTGTAGAGACAATGTCTCACTATGTTGCCTGGGCTGGTCTCCAACTCCTAAGCCCAAGTGATCCTCCAGCCTTGGCCTCCCCAAGTGCTGGGATAACATGTGTGAGCCACTGCACCCAGCCCCGTTCATTTTTAAATATAAATTACAACTAATAATATTTCTAATTCAAGTAAGGGGTAACAATTCTAGGTGTACTAACTTTGGGGTGGACGGGGGCACTAGAGGTCAGCTGCTAGAATCCCTGCTTTTTAAAAAATTTTATTTTTGAGACGGAACTCTGTGAGACAGAACTCCTGGCCTTAAGTGATCTATCTGCCTCAGCCTCCCAACGTGCTGGGATTATAGGCATTAGCAACCACCCCCGGCTCCCTGGCAGTTTCTTCTGCCAGTGTTTAGTCAGTTCATATAAGAATGTTCCTTCTTAGAAGAGCAATATTGATAATGTGCCAGGGCTCTAGAGTCAGATAGACCTGGGATCACATTTAGGCTGAAGGTTGCTGTGGACTTGAGCAAGTTACTTACTCTTTGAATTCCAAATTCCTTATCTATAGAGAAAATAATACCTACCTCATAGGGTTCTTGTGAGTCTTAACTGAATCAACAGCTATAATGCAATTATCAAACCTCCTGGCAGTTATTATAATTATTATTGTTTATCACATTTTTATTCATGTATAAAGCAATACAGTGCCCAAATCCAAAGAGTTGCCCTTAATGAAAATATTCTGGGCCGGGTGCAGTGGCTCATGCTTGTAATCCAAGCACTTTGGGAGGCTGAGGCGGATGGATCACAAGGTCAGGAGTTGAAGATCAGCCTGGCCAAGATGGTGAAACCCTGTCTCTACTAAAAATACAAAAAATTAGCCAGGTATGGTGGCGGGCGCTTGTAATCCCAGCTACTCAGGAGGCTGAGGCAGAGAATTGCTTGAACCTGGGAGGCGGAGGTTGCAATAAACTGAGATATTAAAGCAATTCAAGTTTTAAACTTTTTTGTTTTGTTTTGTTTGAGATGGAGTTACACTCTTGTCGTCCAGGCTGGAGTGCAATGGTGTGATCTTGGCTCACTGCAACCTCTACCTCCCAGGTTCAAGCCATTCTCCTGTCTCAGCCTCCTGAGTAGCTGGGATTACAGGTGCATACCACCACGCCCAGTTAATTTTTGTATTTTTTTTTTTTTTTTTTTAGTAGAGATGGGGTTTTACCATGTTGGCCAGGCTGGTCTCGAACTGCTGACCTCAGGTGATCCGCCTGTCTCAGCCTCCCAAAGTGCTGGGGTAACAGGTGTGAGCCACTGCTCTTTTCCCTTTTTTTTTTTTTGAGACGGAGTCTTGCTCTGTCACCCAAGCTGGAGTGCAGTGGCGTGATCCTGGCTCACTGCAACCTCTCCCTCCAGGGTTCAAGCGATTCTCTTGCCTCAGCCTCCTAAGTAGCTGGGACTACAGGCGCGTGCCTACACACCTGGCTAAGTTTTTTGTATTTTTAGTCAAGATGGGGTTTCACCATGTTGGCCAGGCTGGTCTGGAACTCTTGATCCGGAGATCGCACCACTGCACTCCAGCCCAGGCAACAGAGCGAGACTCTGTCTCAGAAAAACAAAACAGTTACAGTGCCTAACACAATGTTACTTCTTTTTATTCTGGCACCTCTCTGGAATGTTTGGCTGATAGGCACTCAATGTTATTGAAACTCTTTCATAATGCACCAGTAAAACCACTGGCATCTCAGCCATAGGTAGCTGCTTCTATTTAATGTGTCTTACAAAATTCTATCACATATTTAAAAAAAAAAAAACAGCCTTCTTTTCCTCCAATTTGAAACATAGGATTTTTTCTGCTCTAGTTTCTGGCCTGTCTCAGCTCTGGATCAGTTGGTTGATGTCCCCTGCCACCATATAGTGGTAGTTGTCCTGTCTCTACCTGTTGCTATGTTAAAATGAAGAAAACAGCTTCCCCATTTGTGTTGAGATGTGTAAAATGATTAGAATGCATAGCTGCTTTTTCCATCTCCAAATCTCTTTCTCCCAGGGTACCTGGGACAGTTTCTCTGGATTAAGGCATAGAATGGTGTGGATGCTGTGCCAAAAATCTAGGAACTCTCTCCCCTCCAGGTGATCACCTTCCCCCTCTAGTGCACTGCTTACGGTATCATTGCCTACCCTTCTTAGTTGCCCAGTGCATTTTAGTCACATGAATACCTTCCCATTCCCATACCTCTACTCAGCATACTCTTCTCCCAGGTATCTTCTGTAAGCTACTTCATTCATGTCTCTTTTCAAATGTGACCTCTCTGAGAAGGTCACATTTGAAAATAGAATAGGCCACATCTGGCCTATTTTATTTTATTTTATTTTTTTTTGGAGACGGAGTCTTGCTCTGTCGCCCAGGCTGGAGTGCAGTGGCCGGATCTCAGCTCACTGCAAGCTCCGCCTCCCGGGTTCCCGCCATTCTCCTGCCTCAGCCTCCCGAGTAGCTGGGACTACAGGCGCCCGCCATCTCACCCGGCGAGTTTTTTGTATCTTAGTAGAGACGGGGTTTCACCGTGTTAGCCAGGATGGTCTCGATCACCTGACCTCGTGATCCACCCGTCTCAGCCTCCCAAAGTGCTGGGATTACAGGCTTGAGCCACCGCGCCCGGCCTATTTAATTCTTATAAAAACTCTAAGGCTGGATGTGGTGGCTCATGCCTGCAATCCCAGCACTTTGGGAGGCCGAGGCAGGAGGATCACCTGAGGTCGAGAGTTTGAGACCAGCCTGACCAACGTGGAGAAACTCCATCTGTACTAAAAACACAAAATTAGCCGGTTGTGGTGGCACACGCCTGTAATCCCTCGGGAGGCTGAGGTAAGAGAATCACTTGAACCTGGGAGGCAGAGGTTGCGGTAAGCCAAGATCGCAGCATTGCACTCCAGTCTGGGCAACAAGAACGAAACTCTGTCTCAAAACAAACAAACAAACAAACAAACAAACTCTAGGCCTGGCACGGTGGCTCACGCCTGTAATCCTAGCACTTTGGGAGGCCGAGCCAGGTGGATCATTTGAGGTCAGGAGTTCGAGACCAGCCTGGCCAACACGGAGAAACCCCCTCTCTACTAAAAATACAAAAATTAGCCAGGCGTGGTGGCACATGCCTGTAACCCCACCTACTCCGGAGGCTGAGGCAGGAGAATCACTTGAACCTGGGAGGCGGAGGTTGCAGTGAACTGAGATGGCGCCACTGCACTCTAGCCTGGGCGATGGAGCAAGGCTCTGTCTCATTAAAACAAAACAAAACAAAACAAAAAAACCCTCTAATAAGCCTTACAGGCCAGGTGTGGTGGCTCATGCTTATAATCCCAGCACTCTGGGAGGCTGAGGTGGGCATATTACCTGAGGTCAGGAGTTCCAGATTAGCCTGGCCAACATGGTGAAACCCCATCTCTACCAAAAATACAAAAATTAGCCAGGTGTGGTGGTGCATGCCTGTAGTTCCAGCTACTTGGGAGGCTGAGGCAGGAGAGTCACTTGCACCTGGGAGGCAGAGGTTGCAGTGAGCCGAGATTGTGCCATTGTACTCCAGCTAGGGCAACAAGAGTGAATCTCAAAAAAAAAAAAAAAGCCTTACAGTAACAGTAAAATACATCAGTTACTATTAGTACTATTATTATTATTTGCATTTCACAGATGCAAAGACCAAAGCTCAGAGACATTACACAGCAAATGGTGGAGATGTGATTTAAATACAGACAGTTTTACTCCTAATTCATTACACTGAGTGTTATAAGTTGCTACCTTATTCTTGCTGATGTAACCCTGTCGTGCTCCAAGTTAGTACTATTTAATGAAGCTTGGACTAAAACTGGTTTGTTCCACCTATCTTGTATTCATTGCTGTAAGCTGAAAGAGGCCACTTATCAGTGTTCTTTTTGATTCTGCTTTGAGGGCAATAGTGGAGACAACTATTCCTGCCACATCTCTGAGCCATTAATCTGATATGCATTTTGTACCTTTCTATATGTCAAACATATTCTAGCCCTTAATCCCAAGACCTCAATTGGAGAGGAGTCTGTCGAGAAGGAGGAATGGTCAGGTTGTTGGAGGAAGTTTGAACTGTGAAGTAGAATATCTAACTGAGATGGCAGCAACGCTGGCAGGAAGAGATGGAAGCCAGTATTAGGATGGAAAGAAACGGCAGTGAGGTGATAATGAAAATGCCTAATGAATTTTATTTGGTTTTCATTTAATCTTTCAACAATACTGCAAGCTAAGTACTTAACCTGAGAGGTTAGGCAAACTTGCCCAAGTCCAAGCTGGTAAACTGCAGAGCCAGAATATGAACTCACATCTGTTAGTCCATATTGTCTGAAGTGTCTGTCACAAGGTTAAACCATTATAATTGCCATTATTTGGAAAAATAAAGACACTTATGAATAATGTATATTGCCAGTTTTGTTAAATGTCACCTTGCCAGGTAGGAAAATTAATCTCACAGAAAGCAAGCTGGCTGAAATTTTTGCATAGTCTAAAACTTGGCACTTTCATAAAAAGGAGAAAGTGACAAACTTTAGTAAGACACTTGGTAGGGAAAATTTTATCTTAAATCCAAATTCATCTCCATTACAGTTAGTATATGTGCTGCCAAAGGCAGCACACCTCCATTACAGTTAAAACCATATTAGTGAGAAATGTGTTTGAAGAGGGCTGCTGCCAGCAGGACAAACAGACTCCTTGAGAAACTGATTATTCTGTTTTATTATTGAGTGCTATTCCTTGCTTCTTCCAACCTTGTAATGCTCTTAAGACACAATGTTATGGGAAAATAATTTAAAATCAAGAACTTATTCTAGGAAGGACTCCCTTTCCAACAAAGAATTGTAATAGTCTAGTTCTATGAAGCCTAAGAATTTTCTACATAGCTATGAAATAACAATTAACACATTATTTTTCCTCAAATCAACTTTATACATAACTAAACAGAAATCTCAAAATGATCAGTGATACAGGTTCCACATGGCTCCCAATCAATAGGCTATTTATTTATTTATTTGAGACAGAGTCTCACTCTGTCGCCCAGGCTAGAGTGCAGTGGCGCGATCTTGGCACATTGCAACCTCTTGCCTCCCGGTTCAAGTGATCCTCCCCACTCAGCTTTCCCGAGTAGCTGGGATTACAGGTGTGCACCACCATGTCCAGCTAAGTTTTTGTGTTTTTAGTAGAGATGGGGTTTTGCCATGTTGCCCAGGCTGGTCTCACACTCCTGAGCTCAGGCAATCCGCCTGCCTTGGCCTCCCAAAGTGTTAGAATTATAGGCATAAGCCACCATGCCTGGCCTAGGCTCTTCAGTTTATAATATTACAAACCTTTTTTTTTTTTTTTTGAGACAAGGTCTGGCTCTGTCACGTAGGCAGGAATGCAGTGGTGCAATCTCCACCTTCAGGGCTCAAGCCATCCTCCCAGCTCAGCCTCTCAAGTAGTTGGGACTACAGGAGTATGCCAGTATGCCCGGCGAATTTTTGTATTTTTTGTAGAGATGCAATTTTGCCATGTTATCCAGGCTGGTCTTGAACACCTGAGGTCAAGCAATCTGACTGCCTTGGCCTCCCAAATTGCTGGGATTACAGGTGTGGATCACTGTGCCTGGCAAAATTAAAACAAAAAAACTAGCCATTTTTGGGAAATGCAGTCTCTTCTTTTTTTTTTTGAGACAGGGTCTTGCTCTGTTGCCCAGGCTGGAGTGTGGTGATGCCATCATAGCTCACTGTAACCTCAAACTCCTGGGCTCAAATAATCCTCCTGCCACAGCCTTCCAAAGTGCTGGTATTAGGGTGTGAGCCACTGCCACTGAGCTCAGTTGTGAATTTTTTTTAATGTATTTGTTTGTTAAATCTTAGAAATTTGGCTGTATTGAACAATATTTTATTTATTTGAATAATGATGACACTTTATTCCTTTTATCAAGTAACCTTTACACACCACTTGTCCTGATCAAAATGGAAATGGCAATTTGCTATAATTATTATTAGGAATATTTTCATCAAAATTTCCACCTTCTTTCCAGCTAATCAAATTCCATCTATGCTTCAAGAATCACTCCAAATCCCATTCCTTGATGCCTTCTCAGATGACTCTAGCTCAGGGCCTCTCAAATTTATCTGTCCATTAGAATCACTTGTGAGCTTTAAAAAATACTGATGCTTGTGTCCCAACCCAATAAATTGTGATTTAATTGGTATGAGATGCTGCTTCAGACTTTTTAAAAGATCCCTAAATGACCCTAATGTGCAATGAGGTCTGAGAAACACTGCCCTTTTTTTTTTGACACAGAGTCTTGCTCTGTCACCCAGGCTGGAGTACAGTGGCACGATCTCAGCTCACTGCAAGCTCCGCCTCCTGGGTTCACACCATTCCCCTGCCTCAGCCTCCCAAGTAGCTGGGACCAAGGTATAAGTCACTGGGACCGGGCATAAGCCACCACACCTGGCTGAGTGACTCAAACTTTTTGCTGCTTTATACATGCCCATGAGTGACTGAAAATGCCATATGTATTGAGTTTTAGCTTACAAATAAATTTTAGAAAGTAGGTAAATTCACAAGTATGGAATCCAGGAATAGTACGGATCCACTGTATATCCAACTCCTGTTCCTATGCCTGACACACAGTAAATGCTCAATAAATATTTGTCCAACGAAAAGCAGAACCAGGCTGGGTGTGGGCTCACACCTACAATCCCAGCATTTTAGGAGGCCAAGGTGGGAGGACTGCTTGAGCCCAGGGGTTCCAGATCAGCCTGGGCAACATGGTGAAACCCTGTATCTACAAAAAGTACAAAACTTGGCCAGATGTGGTGGTGCATGCCTATTGTCCTAGCTGCTTGTGAGGCTGGGGTGGGAAGGTAGCTTGAGCCCGGGAGGTCAAGGCTGCAGTGAACTGTGATTGTGCCACTGCACTTGGCTTGGGTGACAAAGTGAGACTGTCTCAAAATAATAACAATAATAATAATGGTCTTTATCTTAGCTGGCATGGTGGTTTATACGTGTAGTCCCAGCTGCTTGGGAGGCTGAGGTGGTAGGATTGTTTGAGCCCAGGAGTTGAAGGATGCAGTGAGGTATAACTACTCTGCTGCATTCCAGCCTGGACAACAGACCAAGACTCTATCTCTAAAATAAATAAATAAACAAATAGGCCAGGCACGGTGGCTCACACCTGTAACCCCGGCATTTTGGGAGGCTGACATGGGTGGATCCCTTGAGATCAGGAGTTCAAGACCAGCCTGGCCAATGTGGTGAAAACCCGTCTCTCCTAAAAATACAAAACTTGGCCGAGCATGGTGGTGCACACCAGTAGTCCCAGGTACTCTGAAGGTTGGGGCAGGAGAATCGCTTGAACCTGGGAGGCAGAGATTGCAGTGACCTGAGATTGCGCCACTGTACTCCAGCATGGGCAACAGAGCGAGACTCTGCCTCAAAAAAACAAAAACAAAACATTTTTATATTTTAGAAATATATACCGAAATATTTAAAAATGAAATAATATTTGTTTCAAAATACTTGGGGGAGTGAGGAGTGGGTGGAAATACACACAACACAAGATTAACATGAATTAGCCAGGCACGGTGGCTCATGCCTGTAATCCCAACACTTTGGGAGGCGGAGGCGGGCGGATCAGTTGAGGTCAGGAGTTCGAGACCAGCCTGGCCAACACCGCGAAGGCCCATCTCTGCTAAAAATACAAAAACTAGCTGGGTGTGGTGGTGGGTACCTGTAATCTCAGCTACTCAGGAGGCTGAAGCAGGAGAATTGCTTGAGCCTGGGAAGTGGAGGTTGCAGTGAGCCAAGATAGCCCCACTGCACTACAGCCTGGGTGACAGAGCGAACTCTGTCTCAGAAAAAAAAAAAAAGATTAACATAATTGTTGAAGGTGGGTGATGGATACAGAAAAGTTTACTGTACTACTATTTTTGTTTATGTATTATTGCTTTGTTTTCTATAATACAG
>NC_045447.1:60566797-60746058 GCF_002776525.5 Piliocolobus tephrosceles | reverse complement strand
TGGAGTGCAGTGGTGTGATCTCGGCTCACTGCAACCTCCACCTCACAGATTCAAGCAATTCTCCTGGCTCAGCCTCCTCAGTAGCTGGGACTACAGGTGCACGCCATCACACCTGGCTAACTTTTGTATTTTTAGTAGAGATGGGGTTTTACCATGTTGGTCATGATGGTCTCAATCTCTTGACCTCGTGATCCACCCACCGTGGCCTCCCAAAGTGCTGGGATTATAGGTGTGAGCCACCATGCCCGGCCAAAACGAATGCTAGTATTTTTAAAATTTAATCTTTTTTCTGTTTTGTTTTTGAGACAAAATCGTGCTCTGTCACCCAGGCTTGAGTGCAGCGGCAAGATCTCCGCTCACTGCAGCCGTGACCTCTTAGACTCAAGTGATCCTCCTGACTCAGCCTCCTGGGTAGCTGGGACTGCAGGTGTGCATCATTACAAATGGCTAATTTTTTTTTGGATTTTTTTTTTTTTTTTTTAGTAGAGACAAGGTCTTGGTATGTTGCCTAGGCTGGTCTTGAACTCCCAAGCTCAATGAATCCTCCTGCTGCAACCTCCCAACATATTGGGATTATAGGCGGGAGCTACTTCACTGGGTGTAATCTTTGAAATAACACATGTATTTCTGCATCTACAGTCAGGACAATTTGCTATGATGTGACGAATATCAGAACTGAGGCCCAGAAAAAGGGGTTCAAGGAAGCAGGTAAGAATCAAGCTCAGTCAGAACAAACAACAGTCCTCTAAGGTGGGACACAGGAACATAGCTAGCTATTGTAGACGGATGTGGACAAGTGCTACTTAGGGAAATTGGCCATATTTGGAGGTAAATGCTAAAGTAGTATTCAAGTCAGCACAGACACTAATACCCAATAGTGGGGAAAGATGGAGGGCAGAGGACTGTTCCATCCACATAAAATACCTTAGGAGCCTATAAAAGCCAGCTATGGGCTGGGCGCAGTGGCTCACGCCTGTAATCCTAGCACTTTGGTAGGCCGAGGCGGGTGGATCACCTAAGTTTGAGATCAGCCTGGCTAACATGGTAAAACCCCGTTTCTACTAAAAATACAAAAAATTAGCCAGGAGTGGTGGCACACCCCTGTAATGCCAGCTACTCGGGAGGCTGAGGCATAAGAATCACTTGAACCTGGAGGTGGAAGTTGCAGCGAGCCGAGATCGCACCACTGCACTCTAGTTTGGACAGTAAGAGCGAAACTCCGTCTCAAAAAAAAAAAAAAAAAAAAGGCCAGCTATGGGTAGTAGGTCTTATGTCTCAGATACTCTACAGACTATCTTCCTGCCCATTACTCCTTTCTCTGTTTTCCTCCCTCTGCTAACTCCCTGCTCTTCTTTATGACCTATTAAGATACTGTTCTCAAGATCACTTACTCTCCTCCCACTCAAGATGAGGAGCCTCGTGATAGTCCTTCCCACTCCTTGCCCAGCCACATTTGGCTTGTAAGCCTAGAAAAGAAAGCTAGATAAAGAATGTGCTGACTACCAAGAGACTCTAGCCCACTTTGATAATGCTGAGACAGAGTCCTAGCCAGATAAGATATGGGACGGGAGCACAAAGAGAAGAGTATGCTAACACTCCCTGTGAAGGGTAGGATATTCTGGGTCATTTAAATAGGAGATTTAGTGTTTAATAAAACAGATTCAGTGTTTGTTGATGTTATTTTACTTAAAAATCTAAAACAGTGGCTAAGAATGCCTGCAGGTGTGAAGCACTGGGCCTTCAAATACTATGTTTTCTAAAATTAATGCGTTGGGGGACCAGAGCCAAATAACTTGCCAGTCTACCACATGCAGATTACATATCGGAAAGTGGAGAACAGGCTTGAATTTTTATGCTGCGGAGGCTCTCCTAGGAAATCTCAAACAAGTTACTGGGTGAGATAAAGAGCTATGTGACTTCTGAGGCTGGCAATCAATCAATCAATCAATCAATCAATCAAAAGAACTTTGAAGTGAGTAATTTCTCCTCAATATCTAAATATGAAATCACCAAAAATGAGACTGGGAGACTCTGGATAAGTCAGTAAATTTGGCTGGGCCTTAATTTCCTCATCTTATCAAATCAGTTAATTAGAATAGATGATCTCTAAAGATTGGAGTTCAGGCCGGGCCTGGTGGCTCACGCCTGTAATCCCAGCACTTTGGGAGGCCGAGGCGGGCGGATCACAAGGTCAGGAGATTGAGACCATCCTGGCTAAGATGGTGAAACCCTGTCTCTGCTAAAAATACAAAAAAAAATTAGCCAGGCGCGTTGTCAGGTGCCTGTAGTCCCAGCTACTCCAGAGGCTGAGACAGGAGAATGGTGTGAACCCGGGAGGCGGAGCTTGCAGTGAGCTGAGATCGCGCCACTGCACTCCAGCCTGGGTGATGAGCAAGACTCCATCTCAAAAAAAAAAAAAAAAAAAAAAAAGATTGGAGTTCAGCTCCAAATTTCTGATTCCATAAAATACTTAAAAAAGAAAACTTTTTTATTACAGAAAAATTTAAAAAGCCATACAAAGGAAAGGAACTCTGAGGTACCAATCACCCAACTTCCACACGTGTCTAATCTTTTTTACCCACCCCCTGCCTACTCTCTTCTCTTTCCCGCACTCCTCCCCATCCCCCATGGATTATTTTGAAGCAAATCCTAGACATCATATGAAGCACAGTCTTAACAAATTTCTCTTTCATCAAAGGTGGTTTATAAATAACAGATGAGGGCCTGGCGTGGTGGCTCAAGCCTGTAATCCCAGCATTTTGCGAGGCTGAGACGGGCGGATCACGAGGTCAGGAGATCGAGACCATCCTGGCTAACACAGTGAAACCCCGTCTGTACTAAAAAATACAAAAAACTAGCTGGGCGAGGTGGCGGGCGCCTGTAGTCCCAGCTACTCGGGAGGCTGAGGCAGGAGAATGGCGTAAACCCGGGAGGTGGAGCTTTTAGTGAACTGAGATCCGGCCACTGCACTCCAGCCTGGGTGACAGAGCTAGACTCCGTCTCAAAAAAAAAAAAAAAAATAAAGATGAGATAAAGTCAGTCTTTCTGGCTGGGCCGGGTGCAGTGGTTCATGTCTGTAATCCCAGCACTTTGGGAGGCCGAGGCGGGCGGATCATGAGGTCAGGAGATCGAGACCATCCTGGCTAACACGGTGAAACCCCATCTCTACTAAAAATACAAAAAATTAGCCGGGCGTAGTGGCGGGCGTCTGTAGTCCCAGCTACTTGGGAGGCTGAGGCAGGAGAATGGCGTGAACCCGGGAGGTAGAGCTTGCAATGAGCCGAGATTGTGCCACTGCACTATAGCCTGGGTGACAGAACAAGATTCCGTCTCAAAAAAAAAAAAAAAGTCAGTCTTTCCACTTTTCCTAGATACTTTTTCTTATTGCAATTGTAAACACTATCATTGTGGTATTAAAGTAAGCTTGGGTCAGCATTACTGGATGCCAAGTCATATGCTAAATGATCCAATCATATTCACTAAAAGAAGAGCTACCACTATTGAGCACTTGCTACCTTCCAGGTACTATTGTGTCTTGTTAGTTATGTGTTGTCACGTAACAAATTATCCCCAAATTTTGCAGCTGGAAAGAAGAAACATTTATTACCTCACAGTTTCTGTGAGTAAAGAATCCGGGAGTGGCTTAGCTGGGTGATCTGGATCAGGGTCTCTCAGGACGCTGCAATCAAGACGTTGGCTGAGGCCGTAGTCATCTCAAGGCTCAGTTTGGGAAGGATCCACTTCTAATCTAAATCACAAGGAAATCTGATGGCATCGTAGCTAGTTTCCCCAAGAGCAAGCAATCCAAGAGGATGAGACAGAGAACTTAAGACTGAAGTCACAGTCTTTTATCATTTCATCCTGTTAAGAGATATCCTATCAGTTTTGAAGTACTCAGTGTGTTAGAAACCAGTCAATAATTTCACCCCACACTCAATAGGAGGGGATTACACAAGAGTACAAATAGCAGGAGGCAGGAATTGTTGTAGACCATACTGAGAGGCTGCCTATCACATGTGCTGATTATTGATTTCTGAACTGATGTGTTTAATATTTATAGCTTATTGTAAATTAATAAATGATCTTCTTTGTGAATATCATTCTACTTACTTTATAGATGAGGAAAAGTTAAGTACCTTACCCAAGGACAGAGTGAAAGAAAGTGAGGGAAGCATAGATTGATTTATGCTAGGCATTCATCAATTATTATTATTATACAGGCACCCACCGCCACATCCGGCTAATTTTCGTATTTTTTTTTTTTTTTTGAGACGGAGTCTTGCTCTGTCGTCCAGGCTGGAGTGCAGTGGCGCGATCTAGGCTCACCGCAAGCTCCGCTTCCCGGGTTCACGCCATTCTCCTGCCTCAGCCTACCTACCGAGTAGCTGGGACTACAGGCGCCCGCCACTACGCCCGGCTAATTTTTTGAATGTTCAGCAGAGACAGGGTTTCACCGTGTTAGCCAGGATGGTCTTGATCTCCTGACCTTGTGATCCGCCCGCCTTGGCCTCCCAAAGTGCTGGGATTACAGGCGTGAGCCACCGCGCCCGGCCTAATTTTTGTATTTTTAAGTAGAGGCGGGGTTTCACCATATTGGTCAGGCTGGTCTCGAATTCCCAACCTCCAGTGATCCACCCGCCTCAGTCTCCCAAAGTGCTGGGATTACAGGCGTGAACCACGGCGCCCAGCCTTTATATTAAAATTTAAAGTGAGACTGGGTACGGTGGCTCACACCTGGAATCCTAGCACTTTGGGTGGCCGGGAAGCAGGCGGATTGCTTGAGCTCAGGAGTTTGAGACCAGCCTGGGCAACGTGGCAAAACCCTGTCTCTACCAAAAAAAAAAAAAGGGAATACAAAAAATTAGCCAGGCGTGGTGGCGCACGCCTGTAGTCCCAGCTACTTGGAAGGCTGAGGCAGGAGAATCGCTTGAGCCTGGGAGGTGGAGGTTGCAGTGAGCCAAAATGTCGCCATTGCACACCAGCCTGGGCAACAGAGCAAGACTCTGTCTCAAGGAAAAAAAAAAAAAAAAAAATATATATATATATATACACACACACACACACACACACACATACATGTATATATATATACATATATAAAAATCAAAATTTAAAATGAACTTATTTCAGTCTGGGCCCCTAAGCATGCAATTGAGAAGGTTGCTGCATCAAGAACTTCCAGATCTAAGAACAGTTAACTCAGATGAAAAATTAGTCCCAAAACATTCAAGTTCATTCTATGACATTTTTGGCAGAAAATGGCAGTGAAAAATCTATGGTAAATCTATAGGACGATTAAGATAGTGAGAAAAATTAAAGAAAATCCTAAGCCTTCCGTTGCAAAGTGACAAAAATCAAGTCAAGTGGAAGAGAGATACTGGCTTCATCCATTTTTCATTTCCGTGGGTGCCATAAAAAAAGAGAGAAACAAACAAACAAAAACAAAAAAACTCTGAATCCCTGAGTGTTAATGAAATAAATGTACCCATTAAGAAATCTTGTCGGCCGGGCGCGGTGGCTCACGCCTGTAATCCCAGCACTTTGGGAGGCCAAGATGGGTGGATCACGAGGTCAGGAGATCGAGACCATCCTGGCTAACACTGTGAAACCCCATCTCTACTAAAAAATACAAAAAACTAGCCGGGCGAGGTGGTGGGCGCCTGTAGTCCCAGCTACTCGGGAGCTCGGGAGGCTGAGGCAGGAGAATGGCATAAACCCGGGAGGCGGAGCTTGCAGTGAGCTGAGATCACTGCACTCCAGCCCGGGCGACAGAGCCAGACTCTGGCTCAAAAAAAAAAAAAAAGAAATCTTGTCTTGGTTGGGCGCAGTGCCTGGTGTCTGTAATCCCCAGAGTTTTGGGAGGCTGAGGTGAGAGGACTGTTTGAGCTCAGGTGTTCAAGACTAGCCTGGGCAATATAGTGAGACTTTATATCTTCCCCTATCCCCCCAAAAAATTAGTGGGGTGTGGGTGGGTGGTTGGCATGGGCCTACAGTCTCAGCTACTTGGGAGGCTGAGGTGGGAGGACTGCTTGAGCCCTGGAAGTCAAGGCTGCAGTGAACCCTGTTTGTGCCACTGCACTCCAGCCTGGGTGACAGAGAGAGACCCTAGGTCCAAAAAAAGGGGTGGGTGGGCTGAAGAAATCTTGTCTTTCCTTTTCTAGTTGGGATGAGGAAAAATTAAAAAATATATATGTAAATAAAAAAAGAAATCTTGTTTATATTGCTTTAAAACTGTGAATTAATTTAGACTTTGGGAAGGAAGGAAAAGTACACAAACTAAATTTTCTTTCTTTCTTTTTTTTTTTTTTTGAGGCAGCATTTTGCTCTTATTGCCCAAGCTGGAGTGCAACGGTGCGATCTCCGCTTACTGCAACCTCCGCCTCCTGGGTTCAAGCCATTTTCCTGCCTCAGCTTCCCGAGTAGCTGGGATTACAGGCATGTGCCACCACGCCCAGCTAATTTTGTATTTTTAGTAGAGACGGGGTTTCTCCATGTTGGTCCGGCTGGTCTCGAACTCTTGACCTCAGACGATCCGCCCGCCTCAGCCTCCCAAAGTGCTGAGATTACAGGCGTGAGCCACAGCATCCGGCCCATAAGCCGGATTGTCAAGTTTCCAGGGGGCCCAAATTGGCTCCAAACTGTTATTAAATAAGCCTTATTTTTATTGCTGTGCATTTCTTCTGAAATCAATTCTGACTGCTTATGTGGTTAGAAAAATGGTTTCTGCTATTGAATATAAAACTCAAATTACTCATGATATGCAATAAACTTCAGAAATAAATGGACAGCAGTGCATTTATGACCCAGGTCTAATTTCACATTTTTATGCAAAAATACAGATGAAATAAGGAGAGTGTAATTCTCAGGAAAAGAATCATTATGTATGTGGATACTTACCAGATGTGCAGAAATCTTACCAGTTCTGATTTTGACCTGCCATGGAATCTCAAGTCATTTGCCTTTTTTTCCCCCCAGAGGTAAAAAAGTTCTACTTCAAACCATTTCCTTCTTCTGAAATAACTACCGATTATTCTTTTTCATTTACTGTAACTCAAAAACGTTGTTCAAAAATATCTTGCAAAATTTGCATTATAGCGAAACGACTCTGCAGGCGTCTATGTCAATAATAAGGCTACACTTAGGAGGCGTGAGGGTACTGACTATGCAAATAAGCGATTACTCCATTAGGAATTCCCATCCCCAAATCTGGGCCGAAGTAGCAACACCGAGTGCGGTCAGGGACTTACATGGTGCGCTGGGGTTTCGGGAAGAGCCAGCGCGCGGGCCTCTCTGAGGTCCCAGAGCCCCCTACTCATGCGTGGGAATTCCAGCTCCCACTCTGGGAAGGAATCTTCACGTACCTCCCGGCACTGTCCTCAGTGACCTTCAGCCACTCGGCATCACTTTCCCTGTCTTTGAAAACTCGGAGAGAAGCAGCCGCCACCTGCCTGAGGCCAAGGCAATAAATTCACATCACACACCGAGGCTGAGCCCCGCAGGAAGGGGTGCACAGCGACCTCCAGAGCGCTTTCTCCCCAGCTCTGTTTCTGCAGGCTCGGCCGCGCGAACGCGGAGGAAGGACTCGGAGGCCTGCAGAACTCAGACTCCGCGCCCAGCGGGGGTCGCGCAGGGGTCGGGGGAGAGGAGCGGTGGCCACCGGGCCTCCGCCCTCCCCGGGGGCGGGGCCTGAGCGCCGCCCCGCCCCCTCCTCTCCACGCCTTCTTCCCCCCACCGCCCTTTTCCACCCGCCCCCGCAGGAGGAAAGGGAGAGGGAGGGGGAGAGGAAAGTGCTGTTCTGTGGAAAGGGGCGGAAGGCGGGGGAGAAAAAGGGAACAGAAACATGGCGGTCAAGTCTTGGGAGGAAGGCGCCGCGGGCAGTTCCTAGGCGACCCGCCGTCCGCACTGTTAGACAGCTCACAGTGCCGAGGCACCCGCGCGGGCCCGCGCTCCGGCCGTTGCCCCTGGCTGTAGGCGGCGCCCCTCCGAGACCCTGCCCGCGAGGCGGCGCAGGCGCAGACCGGACTGAGGCGGCGGCGGCCGCTGGAGCTAGTCCCCCGCCCTACCCTGCCGAGCGCGCCCAGGCCGCGAAGCTGGTGCTTTCATGCCCCAAGAAGAAACCGTGTCGCGGTGGCGCTGACAGAGGTCCACGCAGCAGGTGAGGCTGCGGCGCGGGGCCTTTGGCGGAGGAAGCCTGTGCTGTGCCCTCGCGGGGCCTGCGCTCCAAGGCTGGGAGGGCGCCGGGCAGGTAGAGCCGGGAAGGCTGAATTCCAAGTGGCCCGCCCGCGGGGGGTCGCCGAGGAGGCGGAGAGTGGCCGCGACTGGCGTTCCTGGCCTAGTTTCTCCGCGGTTTCCGGGGGCGGGGAGTCCCCGGAGCCTGCGGGATGTGGTCGGAGAAAGGCTGCCCCTGGAGAGCCTCCCCGCGCCGCCGCCCGGGCCCCTGAGAATCGTTTGCGTACAAGCGCGAGGAGTCTGGGCCCGGGGGACCGTCGGGGCGACGGCCGCCTGGGTGGGGGCAGGGGTGCGGAGAGAGCAGGATCGGGGGTTCCCAGAGGGGGTCGAGGCCGAGAGCGCGTAGAGCTAGAGCCCGGGGTGGCGGGCCGTCTTGAGGGGGGTCGGGGGACTGAGAAATGCCGGGGACAACGGAGAGGAGGGGGACCTGGGCAGGTGTCGCTGGTAAATTGAGGACATTTCCTCCTCTGTCTTACGCCAATCCTCACGGCTTCTTTGTCGGGGATGACTTTTTAGGAAGGCAGGGTCCTTTTAACTCTGGAGTGACTAAACAGAAAACCAAGGAATGAAGTCCTAGGGCTGACTCCTGTAAAGAGCTGCAACTTTTTCTGTTTTAAGAATGCTGTCATGTTTTTTTTTTTTTGTTTTTCCTCCCCTTTTCTGCTTAATAAACCTTTTCCCTCTCGAAGACCGTCTTTTATCTGCACTAAAAAGGAACGACCCAGTTTTTAAATAGTACCCCCTCCTTCTCCCCTTATGTATGTTTGTCACACTGGAAAATTTAGGGTAGTTACCGCAGTTATTGTGCAAATGTGAGGCAAAGTGTCATTTCCAGTAGTGAATCCTCAGCTGTCTCTGTGCCTCGGAGATACTGTCAAGCGTTGTAGCCTCAGAAATTCACCCACTGAGCCTGCTTAATTGTGTGCAAACCCGGGTTGAGGCATTCTTCCCAGGCCCTAATTTACGTAGGAATAGGTTTTCCCTTCCGGTCTGGGTATAATGAGAGGGGAGAACGTTAGTGCTAAGGCGCTAAGGTCTGGATAAATACTTGATTTGATGTGATCGTGTGTATTACTTTATCAGAAATGCAGAGCATGTATGATTTTTCAGTGTACACGCGATAAGAGCAATATTAGTTGCAAAAGGAAATGTTCATCTGTGAACATTAAAGGTATCCTTTATTCTTGATCACCATAACACGAAAAAAAGAAACAATATTATCTGTCCTGTCCTTTGTATTCCTGTTAAAGAGTTGGTATCTGCCTTCTTGCTGTGAGACTGGAAAGTCGGCAATGAACTTAGATTTGTATTCATGAACATGATCTGCCTGTCTTATAGGCTTGCTTTGACTTTTTTTTTTTTCCCAGTAAATGGCAAAGGGTTTTCTGCCGCTCAATCCACACTTTCCTCCGCTTTAGTATCTCCGTTGACCATTTCGCAAAATAGTTTATTGAGATTAGGGGTCTGATCTTTTGTATAACCTGTTTTAGTGAACTGATGATATGCGACTTGACTTTGGCCAATAGTACCTCGTTCAGTGTACAGTACTACTGTTTAGACTTACTGATTTGGATAATAGAAAAGCTATGATGTTAGAAATGTTGTCCTTGTATATTGGAGAAATTTTGAAGTTGCATTTGGAGTAATTTACTCCTGTATGCTTTGTAAATGAGTGCATTGTATTGTCGAGAGTAAATACAGTATTTTGTAGTATAAACTTAAGCTTTTAGCTGAGGAAATTGGCAGCATAGTTGGAGTGTGGAGACTCTTCTTAAAACGCAGATGTTTTAAATTACAAGGAACTGTAGTGGTGTGTAGGCTGTAACAATTCCTGGTGCCAAATTTGGGAGATTATTTGGTTGAGGTGCTTTCTGTAAAGAAACATACTAAGTATCTGCAATAAAAGCGAATTTGTAGCTATACACAAAGATTTTACATTATAAATAATAACTCAATAAGGCACCTTTCTTTGCCCTTTGTGTATCTGCCAGTTAAGACCAAAGCATCTCATATTTTCATTGGAGTTTCCTGCCAAAACAAATACTGATTTTGTGTTGGCTTTGCTGCTCAGTTTGAAAGCTAGGGGAATCTCTCATAGCCTGTTCTGGTTCTGGAGGCTTCCTGGCTAAAAAAAAGAAAAAAAAATTGGAAACTAGGTTTCAGTCATATGCTTGCACCTTAAGTACAGGTTGTAAAATAAAAAAGAAAGTTGCTGAGTCAGTGGCAGGTTGTTTCATTTGTTCTTTTGATTTGCAAAACGGAATTTCTGTCTAATTTGAATTTCCAATATCATATGCAAGGGCAAATAAGTTTTCATAATAACTGATTTAAAATGTTCATTTTTTTTATGCTGGTGCCACAGATTGTCAGTTTGACAGATAGACATAGTAAAGGGATGCCTTGTTGGAATGGGAAATTCCTTTTTAACAGCTAAAATCTGGGGAAAGGATTTTGCATAGTACAGCTGGTGTAAAACAATAGGTCTTTAGCATCAGATTGTAGGATATTCCAAAATTAGGCAGTTTTATTATTTGAAATTTAAAACTTAATATTTTGCAGGAAGAAGTTTAAAGCTTTAAAACATTTTCTACTTGTGTGTGGATGTAATAGAGCTTAATATGGTATTTGAAACCGTTTTTTTTTTTTGGAGATGTCTCGCTTCCTCACCCAAGCTGGGGTGCAGTGGTGCGATCTCGGCTCATTGCAACCTCTGCCTCCCAGGTTCAATTGATTCTCCTGCCTCTGCCTCCCAGATTAAAGCGATTCTCCTGCCTCAGCCTCCCGAATAGCTGGGATTACAGGCGCCTGCCACCGCACCTGGCTAATTTTTGAAATTTTAGTAGAAAAGGGATTTCGCTATGTTGGCCGGGCTGGTCTCGAACGCCTGATGTCAGGTGATCCACCCACCTAGGCCTCCGAAAGTGTTGGGATTACAGGCATGAGCCACCATGCCCAGCCTTTGAAAACTTTTTATTGGAAAAAATGTAACATGATTAAAAGAAATTCAAAAGAAAAAATTTAAATTACTGTCACCTAACACTTATGTTTTTCCGTACTGTAATCCTGTTATACTTCTATAATGTAGTAATATAATATTCTAATCCTATCTGTGCTTGTGTATAATTCTGTGATTAATGTTAATATAATTGTCTTTAAATTTAACATGCTTTCTCTGTTGCTGTGTATTACTGTTATTTTATGGCTTTTAATAGTCCAGAGTTTTATTTACTGCCTCAGTTTATTTAACCATTTCCATATCTTAACATTTTAGTAATTCCACTTTTTTACTCGGATTATTATTACTATTATTATTTTTTTGAGACGGAGTCTTGCTCTGTCGCCCAAGCTGGAGTGCAGTGGCGCGATCTTGGCTCACTGCAACCTCCACCTCCCAGGTTCAAGTGATTCTGCTGTCTTGCTCTCCTGAGTAGCTGGGACTACAGGCACATGCCACCATGCCTGGCTAATTTTTTTTTATTTTTAGTAGAGACGGGGTTTCACCGTGTTAGCCAGGGTGGTCTCGATCTCCTGATCTCGTGATCCACCTGCCTCAGCCTCCCAAAGTGCTGGGATTACAGGCATGAGCTACCACACCCGGCCTTTTTTTTTTTTTTGACAGGGTCTCACTTTGTCACCCAGGCTAGAGTGCATTGCATCTCAGCTCACAGCAGCCTCTACCTCCTGGGTTCAAGTGATCCTCCTGCCCTAGCCCCTCTAATAGCTGGGGCTACAGGTGCGCGCGCATGTGCGTGCATCACCACACTTGGCTAACTTTTTGTATTTTTTGTAGAGACAGGGTTTTGCCATATTGCCCAGGGTGTTCTTGAACTCCTAAGCTCAAGCGCTCCACCGGCCTCAGCCTCACAAAGTGCTAGGATTACAAGCGTGAGCCACTGTGCCTGGCCCATACATTTTTACTCTTAAAATAATGCTATAATGAAATTGTTTTGCTAATATGATGGTCCATAGGTCTATGCCAAATTACTTTTTTTTTTTTTTTTTGAGACGGAGTCTTGCTCTGTCGCCCAGGCTGGAGTGCAGTGGCCGGATCTCTGCTCACTGCTAGCTCCGCCTCCCGGGTTTACGCCATTCTCCTGCCTCAGCCTCCCGAGTAGCTGGGACTATCAGGCACCCGCCACCTCGCCCGGCTAGTTTTTTTGCATTTTTTAGTAGAGACGGGGTTTCACCGTGTTAGCCAGGATGGTCTTGATCTCCTGACCTCGTGATCCGCCCGTCTCGGCCTCCCAAAGTGCTGGGATTACAGGCTTGAGCCACCTCGCCCGGCCTAGAGAAGGTTTATGTAGAGTAAGACATCTGATTAAAAACTTACAAATTGCTGTAAAAAGGTGTAAAGAAAAAAATGTGATGAAGTTTATTAAAATGCAAGTAATTTACAGGGAGTGGGTACTAAGCTGGAGAGTAAATAGAGGCTATGTCATGAAGGGTCTTACAGTCAAGTGAGAAATTAAGACTCTGTATTGTAGAGAACAGGGAACCATTGGAAGATTTAAGCTGTTAAATATTTTGGCTCCGTTATGAAGGAGGGATTAGGAGAGCAGTTTGAGTGAGGCTGCAGGTTCACGATCCAGAACATCTTGAAGGCACCTAGGCATGAATTGAGAGCAGTGGTGGTAGGGATAGAAAAAAATGGATAGACTTGAGAACTGTTGCATAATACAAACATTTCCTATGGCCCACAGGCCATGTCACTTTAGCTTTATCTTCTTCCCAGTGTGTACCTGCCACACCAGTCTACTTTCAAGTTTTTTCCCTCAGAGCCTTTGCATATATACTATTCCATTTGCATGCTACTTTTTCTAAAAGATCATTTCTGGTCCCCAGTCACACTATCTAATTAGGGAGATGAGTTATTATCTATTCCAGCATCTTGCTGTTTTAATCTGTAGAATTTCTTTCTTTTTCTTCCTTTTTCACATTTGTTCCTCATATTAATTGGGCAATTATAGGCAATTTGACTTTTTTGTTTGAGGCGGAGTTTTGCTTTTGTCTCCCATGCTGGAGTCCAGTGGTGCTATCTTGGCTCACTGCAACCTCAGTCTCCCAGGCTCAAGCGATTCTCTTGCCTCAGCTTCCTGAGTAGCTGGAATTACAGGTGCCCACCACCATGCCCAGCTAATTTTTGTATTTTTAGTAGAGATGGGGTATCACCATGTTGGCCAGGCTGGTCTCGAACTCCTGACTTTAGGTGATCCATCTGCCTCGGCTTCCGACTTTTTTGTTTTTTGTAAGTTTGGGTCTATTTCTGGTTTCTTCTGTCTAATTGGTCTATATGTCTATCCTTATACCAATACTGTTTTTTCTTTATTTCTTTTTTTTCTTTTTAAATTTTCTTTTTTTTAATTTGAGATGGAGTTTTGCCTTTGTCACCTACGCTGGAGTGCAGTGGTGCGATCTTGGCTCACTGGAACCTCTGCCCCCCGGGGTTCAAGCGATTCTCCTGCCTCAGCCTCCCAAGTAGCTGGGATTACAGGAACCACCTACCACACCTGGCTAATTTTTGTAGTTTTAGTAGAGATGGGGCCGGAAGTTGGCCAGGCTGGTCTTGAACTCCTGACCTCAGGTGATCCACCCACTTCAGCTTTCCAGTGTGCTGCGATTATAGGCTGGAGCCACCGCGTCCAGCCCCAGCACTTTTTTTGTAATTTCCACTTTACAAGTCTTGTAGATATTTTGTTCAATTTATCCCTAAGTACTTTATTTTAATTTTTTATGTTGTCTGTTGCTAGTAATATATTTTTAGGTTTCTTTTCCCAGTTTATTGATAGTATGTAGAAATACAACTGAATCTTTTGTATGTTTGCTTTTTATTGTTACATTATTAAAATCACTTTTTAGTTGTGACAGCTTTTTTTTTGAGATGGAGTTTTGCTCTTATTGCCCAGACTGGAGTGCAATGGCACGATCTCGGCTCACTGCAACCTTTGCCTCCCGGGTTCAAGGGAGTCTCCTCTCCTGCCTCAGCTTCCTGAGTAGCTGGGGTTACAGGTGTGCACCACCACGCCCAGCTACTTTTTTGTATTTTTAGTAGAGATGGGGTTTCGCCATGGCCAGGCTGGCCTTGAACTCCTGACCTCAGGTAATCCGCCCACCTTGGCCTCCCAGAGTGCTGGGATTACAGGAGTGAGCCAACAACTTTTAGATTTCTTAGGATTTTGTTGTTGTTGTTTTGTTTTTTAGGCAGTCTCACTCTGTTGCCCAGGCTGGAGTTCAGTGGTTCGATCGCGGCACACTGCAACCTCTGCCTCCCAGGTTCAAGCAGTTCTTCTGCCTCAGCCTCCCAAGTAGCTGGGACCACAGCCTTGTGTCACCACACCCGGCTAATTTGTGTGTGTGTGTGTTTTTAGTAGAGACAGGGTTTCACCTTATTAGCCAGGGTGGTCTCGATCTCCTCACATCGTGATCCTCCTGCCTCGACCTTCCAAAGTGTTGGAATTACAGGCGTGAGCCACCACACCTAGCAGGATTTTCTTTTTCTTTCTTTTTTTTTTTTTGAGGCGGAGTCTCGCTCTGTCGCCCAGGCAGGAGTGCAGTGGCGTAGTCTCAGCTCACTGCAAGCTCAATCTTCCAGATTCAGGCCATTCTCCTGCCTCAGCCTCCCGAGTAGCTGGGACTGCAGGCGCCCACCATCTCGCCCGGCTAGTTTTTTTTGTATTTTTTAGTAGAGACGGGGTTTCACCGTGTTAGCCGGGATGGTCTCGATCTCCTGACCTCGTGATCCGCCCGTCTCGGCCTTCCAAAGTGCTGTGATTATAGGCTTGAGCCACCGCGCCCGACCAGGATTTTCTTTATACACAATCATTTCTGCAGAGAAAGCCTGTTGTACTTACTTATTTCCAATCTGTATGCCATTTTTTTCCTACCTGTTGCCTCTGGCTAGATTAATGCTGTCCACTAGAAATATAATATAAACCAAGTATGTAATTTAAATTTTATAGTACCCCCACACTAAAAAAGTAGCAATAAGTGAAATTAAATTTAATGTATTTTTAATTTCACTACATCCAAAATATTACTCAATATGTGCAGTAATTTCTTAGGGCTGCTGTAGTAAATTACTGCAAAGTGGGTGGTTTCTAACAGCATAAATTTATTTTCTGACAGTTCTGGAAAGTAGAAATATGAGGTCACAGTGTCGAGAGAGCTGTGCTCCCAGTGTAGGCTCTAGGGAAGACTCCTCCTTGACTCTTCCTTTATTTCTTTTCTTTTTTTTCTTTTTTTTTTTTTGAGATAGAGTTTCACTCTTGTTGCCCAGGCTGGAGTGCAATGGCGTGATCTCAGCTCGCCGCAACCTGTGCCTCCTGGATTCAAGTGATTCTCCTGCCTCAGCCTCCCAAGTAGCTGGGATTACAGGCATGCACCACCATGCCCGACTAATTTTGTATTTTTAGTAGAGACGGTGTTTCTCCATTTTGGTCAGGCTGGTCTTGAACTCCCGATCTCAGGTGATCTGCCCGCCTTGGCCTCCCAGAGTGCTGAGATTACAGGCTTGAGCCATCGCGCCCAACCTCTTCCTATTTCTAGTGGTTGCTATATAGGAACTAGTTAGGTTTTCTCTCTCTTTTTTTTTTTTTTTTTGAGACAGAATTTCGCTGTCGTTGCCCAGGCTGGAGAGCAATGACGTGATCTTGGCTCACTGCAACCTCTGCATCCCAGATTCAACTGATTCTCCTGCCTCAGCCTCCTAAGTAGCTGGGATTATAGGCATGCGCCACCACGCCCATCTAATTTTATATTTTTGGTAGAGATGGGGTTTCACTATGTTGGTCAGGCTGGTCTTGAACTCTTGACCTCAGGTGATCCGCCCACCTTGGCCTCCCAAAGTGCTGGGATTGCAGGCGTGAGCCACATCGCCTAGCCTATAATAGTCATTTGTTCTTTTTTTAATGTCTAGAGGATCTGTAGCGATGTGCCTTCTATCGTTGCTCATATTGGTAATTCCAGCCTCTTGCTTTTTCCTTAATCTAGACATACTGATATTTATTGTTATTTCTTGTTTATTTTAAATTTTATCGATTTCTGCATTTTATTATTTTTTTCTTCTACTTCCCCTTGGTTTAGTCTGCTTTTTTTCTGGAGCATCTTGAGGTGGACATTTATGTTATTGATTTTAGAACTTTCTTCTTTTCTAAAACAAGTGTTTAAAGCTATGAATTTCCTTCTAAATACTGTTTAGCCACATATCATAAATTGATTTCTTCTTTTCTTTTCTTTTTTTTTTTTTTTGAGATGGAGTCTTGCTCTGTCTCCCAGGCTGAAGTGCAGTGGCCGGATCTCAGCTCACTGCAAGCTCCGCCTCCCGGGTTCACGCCATTCTCCTGCCTCAGCCTCCTGAGTAGCTGGGAATACAGGCGCCCGCCACCTCGCCCGGCTAGTTTTTTGTATTTTTTAGTAGAGACGGGGTTTCACCGTGTTAGCCAGGATGGTCTCGATCTGACCTCGTGATCCACCCGTCTCGGCCTCCCAAAGTGCTGGGATTACAGGCTTGAGCCACCATGCCCAGCTTTATTTTCATTCAGTTCAAAATATTGTCTAATTTCTTTTGCAGTTTCTTTTTTGATCAGGAGTTATTTAGGAGACTGTTATTTTCTAAATACTTGAGAATTTTATATGGTATATTTATATTAATGATTTTGAGTTTAATTCCATTGTAGTAAGAGAACATGCTGCATATTTTATATTATTATTATTTATTTTGAGATGGAGTCTTGCTCTGTCACTCAGGCTGGAGTGCAGTGACACTCCCCATCTCTACTAAAAATACAAAAATTACTCACTGCAACCTCCACCTCCCAGGTTCAAGCAATTCTCCTGTCTCAGCCTCCCAAGTAGCTGGGATTACAAGCACACACCACTATGCCCGGCTAATTTTTGTTTCACCGTGTTGGCCAGGCTAGTCTTGAACTCTTGACCTCAGGTGTTACACCCGCCTTGGCCTCCCAAAGTGCTGGGATTACAGTTGTGAACCACCGTGCCCGGCCAATTTATATTCTTTAAGGTATTTCCAGGCTTGTTTTATGGTCCAGCATATAGTTTATCTTGGTGAATGTTCTATGTATGCTTGCAAAGATGGTTTATCTTGCTGTTGTTGGGTGCAGTGTTCTAAAAATAACAATTATGTCAAGTTGGTTAATAATGTTCTTCATATCCCTACATATTCTTAATAATTTTCTGTTTACTTGTTCTGTGAATTATTGCATCAATGAGGAGTGTTGAACTCCCTGTGATTGTGGATCTATTTATTTCTCCTTTCAGTTATGTCAATTTTTGCGGCAAGCACTTTGATGCTCTCTTGTTAGATGTACACAGTCATAAGTAATTTAACTAGGGGGATACATTCTGAGGAATGCATCATTGGACAATTTCTTTATTGTGCAAGCATCATATAGTGTACTTACATGATCCTAGATGGTGTAGCGTGCTACACATGTAGGCTATAGCCTATAGCCTATTGCTCCGAGGCTACAAACCTGTACAACATATTACTGTACTGAATACTCTAGGCAGTTATAACATAATGGTGAATATTTGTGTACCTAAACATAGAAAAGGTACAATAAAAATATAGCGTAAAAGGGCCGGTCACCAGGCACCATGGCTCACGCCTGTAATCCCAGCACTTTGGGAGGCTGAGGTGGGTGGATCAGGAGGTCAGGAGTTTGAGACCAGCCTGGCCAACATAGTGAAACCCCATCTCTACTAAAGATACAAAAATTAGCCCAGCATAGTGGTGGGTGCCTGTAGTCCCAGCTACTCAGGAGGCTGAGGCAGGAGAATCGCTTGAACGTCGGACATGGAGCTTGCAGTGGGCTGAGATCATGCGACTGCACTCCAGCTTGGGCAACAGGTGAGATTTTGTCAAAAAAAAAAAAAGGGCCGGGCATGGTTGCTCACACCTGTAATCCCAACACTTTGGGAGGCTGAGGCAGGCAGATCACTTGAGGTCAGGAATTTGAGGCCAACCTGGCCAACATGGTGAAACTGTGTCTCTACTAAAAATGCAAAAATTAGCCTGGTATGGTAGCAGATGACTGTAATCCCAACTGTTTGAGAGGCTGAAGTAGGAGAATTGAACCCAGGAGGCAGAGGTTGCAGTGAGCCGAGATCACGCCACTTCACTCCAGCCTAGGTGACAGAGTGAGACTGTCTAAAAGCAGAACAGAACGGAACACAGAACAGAACGGAACACAGAACAGAACAGATATGAAAGATAAACATAGTGCACCTGTAATAGGGCACTTACCATGAGAGGACCTTGCAGGAGTGGAAGTTGCTCTGAGCGAATCTGTGAATTTAGGGGTGGTGAATGAATGTGAAGGCCTAGGATATTACTGTACCCTACTGTACACTTTGTGAACAATGTACAGTTAGGCTACACTAAATTCATCAAATTTTTTTTCTTTGATGAATAGTAAATTAACTTTAGCTTATTGTAACTTTTTGACTTTATAAACTTTAAAATGTTTGTTTTTTGACTCTTGTAACAAAACTTAAATACAAACACATTATACAGCTGTACAAAAGTATTTTTCTTTAAAACCTGATTCTGTAAGCTTTTTTCTGTTTAAAAATTTTTAATTTTGTAAGCCTTTTTTTAAAAAATGAAATTTTTTTTAGAGATGGAGTCTCGCTATGTTGCTTAGGCTGACCTCCAACTCCTGGGTTCAAGTGATTCTCTGGCCTCAACCTCCTGAGGTGCATGCTACTGCATCTGGCCTTTTTTTTTGTTTTTCTTTTTTTTTTTTTTACTTTTTAAACTTTTTTGTTGGAAATGAAGACATGAGCACACACATTAGCCTAGGGCCCACACAAGGTCAGGATTGTCAATATCAGTGTCTTCCAACTTTATATCTTGTCCTACTAGATATAAAGACCTACTAGAAGGTCTTCAGGGACAATACTCACGTGAACCTGTCTGGACTACCTCCTGAAGGAACCTGCCTGAGGCTGTTTTTAGGTAGCTTTTAAAAAACATAAGTAGAATGGTGACTCTCGCCTGTAATCCCAGCACGTTAGGAGACTGAGGTGGGAAGATGGCTTGAGCTCAGGAGATTGGGACCAGCCTGGGCAACACAGTAAGTCCCCATCTTAAAAAAAAAAAAAAGTAAGTAGAAGGAGTAAAAGTATGACATAGGTTGGGTGTGATGGCTCACGCTTATAATTCCACTGCTTTGGGAATCTGATATGGGTGGATCACTTGAGCCCAGGAGTTTGAGACCAGCCTGGGCAACAGGTATCCACCATTAAAGTATTGTGCCAAATAGTTTCACCTCCATGAGATTATTCTACTTCAGCTCTTCAGCCCTCTCTGCCTTTCCCCAAGCCCTTGGCAACCACTGTTTTTTACTATTTCTATACTTTTACCTTTTCTGGAATGTCTTATAATTGAAATCATCTAGTATGTAGCCTTTCCGGACTAGCTTTTTTCACTTAGCAATATACATTTAAGGGTCCTTTACATCATTTTGTGGTTGGCTAGCTCATTTATTTTTATTGCTAAATAATCCATTGTATGGGTATATTACAGTTTGTTTATCTGTTCACCTATCAGAGGACATCCTTGGTTCCAGGTTTTGGTGATTACAAATAAAGCTGCTTATAATCATTGTGTGTAGGTTTTATGTGACTATAAGTTTTTAAATCAATTTGGATAATCAAATACTTCAGGAATGTGATTGCTGGATCATATGGTAGGCCTGTATTTAGCTTTGTAAGAAACTGCCAAACTGCCTTCCAAAAGGGCTATTTTATTTTGTATTTCCATCAGCAGTGAATATTAAGAGTTCCTGTTGTTCGCATTTTCATTCCTATTTGGTATTGTCAGTTTATTTGATTGTAGCTATTCTAATAGGTATGTATTGGTATCTCATTGTCTTTCTTTCTTTTTTTTTTTTTTTTTGAGGTGGAGTCTCGATTTGTCAACCAGGCTGGAGTGCAATGGTGAGATCTCGGCTCACTGCAACCTCTGCCTCCTGGGTTCAAGCAGTTCTCCTGCCTCAGCCTTCTGATTAGCTAGGACTACAGGTGCATGCCACCACACCTGGCTAATTTTTGTATTTTTAGTAGAGATGGGGTTTCACCATATTGGCCAGGCTGGTCTCAATCTCCTGACGTAATGATCTGCTTGCCTCAGCCTCCCAAAGTGTTGGGATTACAGGCGTGAGCCACCTTGCCTGGCCTAAGTTTTTCCTTTTTAAAATTAGCTGTATTGCGACATAATTTACACACTGTAAAATTCACCTATTTAAAGGGGGTATCTCGATGTTTTCTAGTATATTTACAGTTTTGCAATCTTTCGCATAATCTAATTTTAAAGCATTTTAATCACCCCAGAAAGAACCCTTGTATACATTAGCAATCACTCTCCAATCCTTCTCTCCTAGACCCCTAGCCCTAAGCAACCACTAATTTATTTTCTGTCTTTGTAGATTTGCCTGTTTTGGACATTTCATAGAAATGAAGTCATACAATATGTGATCTTTTGTAACTGGCTTCTTTCATTTGGGATAGTGTTTTTCAGGTTCACCCATGTTGTAGTATGTATCACTCCTTCATTCCTTTTTAAAAAATTTCTGGCAAAATTCACATAACATGAAATTTGCCATTTTAACCACTTAAAATATGTAATTCAGTGGTGTTCAGTACATTCACAATGTCATGCAAGTATTAACCACAGACTAAATGTTCCCAAACGTTTTCATCATCTTAAAAGGAAACCCTGTACCCTTTAAGCAGTCTCTCCCCATTCCCAGTCTCCTAGTGCCTGCCACCCAGTAATCTGTTTTCTCTATGGATTTGCCTATTCTGGATATTCCTATAAGTGCACTTATGCAATGTATGACCTTTTGGGTTCAGCTTGTTTCACTTAACATAATGCCTTCTAGGTTCAGTAGTACTTCATTCCTTTTTATGGCTGAATAATACTACATTCTATAGAAACACCACATTTTGTTTGTCTTGATTTGATGGACATTTACATTGTTTCTACCTTTTGGCTATCTGAATAGTGCTGCTATGAACATTTATATACAGATTTTTTTGTTTGTTTTTGAGACAAGGTCTGGCTCTGTCACCCAAACTGGAGTACAGTGGCACAGTCGTGGCTCACTGCAGCCTTGACCTTCCAGGCTCAATGATCTTCCTGCCTTAGCCTCCTGAGTAGCTGGGACTGTGGATTTACACCACCACATCTGGGTAATTAAAAATTTTTTTTTTTATATAGTTAGGGTCTTACTGTGTTGTCCGGACTGGTCTTTTTTTTTTTCCTTTTTTTTTTTTTTTTTTTTTTTTGATGGAATCTCACTCTGCTGCCCAGGCTGGAGTGCAGTGGCACGATCTCGGCCCCCTGCCACCTCCGCCTCCCGGGTCTAAGTGATTCTCCTGCATCAGCCTCCCGAGTAGGTGGCATTATAGGCACACACCATCATACCCGACTAAATTTTGTATTTTGAGTAGAGATGGGGTTTTGCCATGTTAGCCAGGCTGGTGTTGAACTCCTGACCTCAGGTCATCCACCCGCCTTGGCCTCCCAAAGTGCTGGAATTAGAGGCATGAGCCTCCACGCCTGGCCTATTTGTTTTTAATTTGTCCTATCTCTTCTTTGTTCCTTTTTGGATTACTTGAGTATATTTTAGTATTCCATTTTATCTTCACGTTGACTGATTAGCTATATGTCTTGATTTTTAAAATTAGTTGCCTTGGCCAGGTGCAGTGGCTCACACCTGTAATCCCAGCACTTTGGGAGGCTGAGGTGGGTGGATCACGAGGTCAGGAGATCAAGACCATCCTAGCTAACACAGTGAAACCCTGTCTCTACTAAAAATACAAAAAATTAGCCAGACGTGGTCACATGTGCATGTAGTCCCAGCTACTTGGGAGGCTGAGGCAGGAAAATCACTTGAACCCGGGAAGTGGAGGTTGCAGTGAGCTGAGATCGCGCCCCAGCTCTCCAGCCTGAAGACACAGCGAGACTCCGCCTCAAAAAAAAAAAAAAGTAGTTGCCTTAGGGTTTATATAATAATATACATCTTTAACTTTATGTATAACCTAGGACTCTTAATTCAGTACAGTTTCATTCTCCCTATCTGTGTCTAATTTTCCTCACAAAGGGATAATGCTAGACCTCCCTTGTTGGGTTGTTATGAAATGAAATGAGTTACTACATGTGAAATACTTTGAGCATAGCTCATGTTTTTATTCATATCAAGAATAATAGAAGAAAACTTTATTAGAAGTTCTTCAGTTTGCAGATTGCAGGTTTCTTTTCCAACCTACCTTAGCTGTCTACATGCATGATCACACCCTAGACTAGTAGTTCTCAATTCTGGCTATGTATTATAAATGGGTGGCTTAAAAAATATTGATAGTAGTGGGCTACCTTCAGATATTCATATTTTGTTGGTCCGGTATTTTTTAAAAAAGTGTTCTAAGTGGTTCCAATGTATGGTCAGGATGGAGAACTATTACCCTAGACTTTATCACTATGATCTGTAACTTAAAAAATTGTAAGCATCGGGCCGGGTGCGGTGACTCACGCCTGTAATCCCAGCACTTTGGGAGGCCGAGGCAGGTGGATCACGAGGTCAGGGGTTCGAGACCAGCCTGGCCAACATGGGGAAACCCTGTCTGTACTAAAAATTCAAAAAATTACCTGGGCGTGATGGCATGCGCTTATAATCCCAGCTACTCAGAAGACTGAGGCAGGAGAATCGCTTGAATCCAGGAGGTGGAGGTTGCAGTGAGTGGAAATCACGCCATTGCACTCCAGCCTGGATGACAGAGTGAGACTCCGTCTCAAAAAAAAATTGTAAGCATCTAACTTCCTCTTTTAGTAACTCACATACTCTAGTACCCTATTTTGACATTTTTTGGATTCCTATTTTTTTTTTTACTTTTTCATTTTTCTCACTGGACATTTCTTGGATTCCATCAAGACCTCCAGGCCAGTAGCTACACCATTTTTTCACTGTCCATTTTTCCCCTCGTATATTCTCTTCTTAACTTACCCAATTATATTGATTCATTTAATAAAAATTTTAGTTACTATTAGTGTTCTGTATGTACCATTCTGTGGTGTTAAGTGATAAACTCTTGTTCTTCTCTTCCTTCATTGTAATCAAGGCAAAACTTCAACCCGGATTACACTCGGTTCTTTGTCAACTCTCATTCCTTGAACCTAAACAATGGAGTGTGGCTGGAGAAAACAAATATGCTAGCTCGTCTCGCTTTAAATTTGTGGCCACACGTATCCATTATGCCTACAGCATTGCTGTGTCTGCTTGTCCTTCTACTTAGTTTGCTAAGAAGACTATATGATCTCTTTTCCTTCTAGACTTTTAGCTGTTTTTTAAAAACATTATTTTGTTTTTTTATTTTAGAGACGAGGTCTTGCTGTGTCAAGCAGTCATCCCACCTTGGCTTCCCAAAGTGTTGGGATTGCAGGCGTGAGCCACTGCACTGGGCATGTTTGTTTGTTTATTGATTGATTTAAGTATTGCACATAGTGTTTTATTCTCTGCAGCAAAAGTGAGTCCTACTTGCAGACACACTTTTTTTTTTTTTTTTTTTTTTTAAGCCAACTCATCTATGTTCATCTATGTTGTGACTTCTTGTCTCTTTAAGGATTTTGCTTCTGGATTATCTTCTGTATCATTGTTTTTGTTTGTTTTATTTTTATTTTATCTAGACCAGCACATCCCCTGTATTATTTTTCCTGCTGAATCATTTTTCTTAGCATATGAACATGCTGTAACTCTTAATTCTCTAACTTCAATAGGAATGGCAAAAGGAAAAAACCAAAAACAGCTCATTTCTCACACACACCTTTCCTTCTCATTTACAGCAAAATTTGTCAGAAAGAATTGCTCTTGCCAGGCGTGGTGGCTCAAACCTGTAATCCCAGCACTTTGGGAGGCTGAGACGGGCGGATCATGAGGTCAGGAGATCGAGACCTTCCTGGCTAACAGGGTGAAACGCTGTCTCTACTAAAAAAATACAAAAAAAACTAGCCGGGCGAGGTGGCAGGGGCCTGTAGTCCCAGCTAGTCGGTAGGCTGAGGCAGGAGAATGGCGTAAACCCGGGAGGCAGAGCTTGCAGTGAGCTGAGATCCGGCCACTGCACTCCAGCCTGGGCGACAGAGTGAGACCCTGTCTCAAAAACAAAAACAAACAAACAAAAAAAATTACTCGTTCTCAGTATCTCTGCCCTCTAAGATTCCATTTTTTCCCCAGTTCTTTCCAGGTTTGGCTCTTTTCCACTCCCACCAACTGAAATCACTCTTGTCAGTGTTCTCAATCCTTAAATTACTCTAACTCTCACCAGCATTTGACACAGGTGATTGATCATTTCCTGTTTTTATAAAAACTTTACTTGGTTTTCTGGATGCCATATCATCCTTACTCTTTCCTAATTTATGGCAGCTCCTTCTCGATCTTATTTTCTAGCTTCTCTTTCCTCACCTGAAGGTTGTTGTGTCCTACCTAGACTTAGGCTTTGTAACTTTTCTTTATCAGTGTTCGTCAGTTAGTATTTGATGGTTCTTTGGGTATCTTATCTAATGCCATGGCTGTAAGCATTATTAATTTGCTCTTGACTCAGGCCTTGACATCTTCATTGAACTCCACACTATAATGGACTGCGTTTTCATTTTTCAAGACAGGGTCTCATTCTGTCACACAGGCGGGAATACAGTGATGCGATTATAGCTCACTGTAACCTTGAACTCCTGGTCTCAAGCGATTGTCCTGCCTCAGCCTCCTGAGTAGGACTGTAGGTGCATACTACCATACCTGGCTAGGACTATAGGTGCATACTACCAACAATTTTATTGTTGTTATTGAGACTGGATCTTGCCGCGTTTCCCAGGCTGCTCTCAAACACCTGGCCTCAGGCATCCTCCCACCTTGGCCTCCCAAAGGGCTGGGTTTATAGGTATGAGTCACTGTGCCCTACCAGGACTGCCTTTTCTACATCTCTTGAATATTTTAGTAGATATGTCAATTTTAACTTGTCTGAAAAATAATTATTGGTTTATTTCCTCAAACCTACCCTTTTCTCAGACTTTACCCTCTCAGTAAATGGTACTGTCCTTTACCCACTTAATCAAGCCACAAAATGGAAATCATACTTGCTTTCTCTTTTTTTCCCCTTACACATCCAATCCACCAGCAGCAGCTTTACCTTCAAACTATATCCCCTATATTATCATTTCTTGCTGCTCCCACTCCTTTGCCCTAATATAAGCCATTTTTATCATGTCTTTTCTGGGCTGTTGTTAATCACCTTCTATCTGCTCTCCCTGCTTCCATTCTTTTCTCCTTCTAGTTTGTTCTCACAACAGCTAAAATGAAAGCATAAATAGTAACATGTCACTCTCATTTAAAGGCTCCTCACAGTTTTTCATCGTATTTAGAAAAAAATCCAAAGACCTAATTTTAGCCTAAAAGGCCTTACTTGATTTCTCCTTCACTGACCTCATCTCTTACTACTCCTCTAAGCTCCAGAGCCACTGGCCTTGCTGTTCCTCAAAGACCAAGTTACTTACTGCTTTAAGGCTTTTATTATTGACTTTTTTCCTGCCTGTATCTTCCTTTGTTATCATATGATTTGCTTGCTCCTTCATGCCACTTAGGCCCCTGCTTAGATCTTTTTTTTTTTTTTTTTGAGATGGAGTCTTGCTCTTGTTGCCCAGGCTGGAGTACAATGGCACAATCTTGGCTGACTGCAACCTCCGCCTTCCGGGTTCAAGCGATTCTCCTGCCTCAGCCTCCTGAGTAGCTGGGACTATAGGCATGTGCCACCTCGCCTGGCTAATTTTTTTTTTTTTTTTGAGACGGAGTCTCCCTCTGTTGCCAGGGTTGGAGTGCAGTGGCTGGATCTCAGCTCACTGCAAGCTCCGCCTCCCGGGTTCATGCCATTCTCCTGCCTCAGCCTCCCGAGTAGCTGGGACTACAGACGCCCGCCACCTCGCCCGGCTAGTTTTTTGTATTTTTTAGTAGAGACAGGGTTTCACCATGTTAGCCAGGATGGTCTCGATCTCCTGACCTCGTGATCCACCCGTCTCGGCCTCCCAAAGTGCTGGGATTACAGGCTTGAGCCACCACGCCCGGCCTTCGCCTGGCTAATTTTTGTATTTTGGTTGGTCAGTCTGGTCTCGAACTCCTGACTTCAGGTGATCTGTCCACCTCAGCCTCCCAAAGTGCTGGGATTATAGGTGTGTGCCTCTGCGCCTGGCTGGATCTTACTTTTTTTTGTTTGTTTTTTTGAGATGGGGTCTTGCTCTGTCGCCCAGGCTGGAGTGCAGTGGTGCAATCTCGGGTCACTGCAAGTTCCACCTCCCGGGTTCACACCTCCCGGGTTCTCCTGCCTCAGCCTCCCGAGTAGCTGGGACTACGGGCGCCTGCCAGCATACCCGGGTAGCTTTTTTGTATTTTTAGTAGAGACGGGGTTTCATCGTATTAGCCAGGATGGTCTTGATCTCCTCACCTCGTGATCTGCCTGCTTCGGCCTCCCAAAGTGCTGGGGTTACAGACGTGAGCCACCGTGCCTGGCCTAGATCTTACTTCTTTACTTCTTCAGAGAGATATTCCTTGATGACACCATAAAAATAGGCCCCTTCCCTTCCACTTTCTGTTTTGATTTACTTTTCTTCATAGCACCAAGGGTTTTTTTTTTTTTTTTGAGACAGAGTCTCGCTCAGTCACGTAGGCTGGAGTGTAGTAGCACGATCTTAGCTCACTGCAACCTCCACCTCCTGGCGATTCTCATGCCTCAGACTCCAGAGTAGCTGGGATTATAGGCATGAGCCACTACACACAGCTAATTTTTGTATTTTTAGTAGAGACAGAGTTTCACCATGTTGGTCAGGTTGGTCCCAAATTCCTGACCTCAGTTGATCCACCCGTCTCAGTCTCACAAAGTGCTGAGATTATAGGTGTGAGCCACCGCGCCCGGCCACGCGGCATCTATGTTTTTGAAAATATAAGTTTACTAATTATTTTCCAACTGTAATATAAGCTCCATAAAGACAAGGATTTGGTATTTTCATTGCTTTAATTCCCAGCATTTAAAACGATGTTTGAGACCCTGTCATAAGTTATTAATATACCAGTAGTAATTTTTATTTTTAAAATTTTTTTTATTTTTTATTATACTTTAAGTTCTAGGGTACATGTGCACAACGTGCAGGTTTGTTACATATGTATACATGTGCCATGTTGGTGTGGTGCACCCGTTAACTCGTCATTTACATTAGGCATATCTCCTAATGCTATCCCTCCCCACCCCTCCCCACAATAGGACCCAGTGTGTGATGATCCCCTTCCTGTGTCCAAGTGATCTCATTGTTCAGTTCCCACCTATGGGTGAGAACATGCGGTGTTTGGTTTTCTGTTCTTGCGATAGTTTGCTGAGAATGATGGTTTCCAGCTGCATCCATGTCCCTACAAAGGACACGGACGCATCCTTTTTTATGGCTGCATAGTATTCCATGGTGTATATGTGCCACATTTTCTTAATCCAGTCTGTCACTGATGGACATTTGGGTTGATTCCAAGTCTTTGCTGTTGTGAATAGTGCTGCAATAAACATATGTATGCATGTGTCTTTATAGCAGCATGACTTAAAATCCTTTGGGTATATCCCCAGTAATGGGATGGCTGGGTCCAATGTTATTTCTAGTTCTAGATCCTTGAGGAATCACCACACTGTTTTCCACAATGGTTGAACTAATTTACAGTCCCACCAACAGTGTAAAAGTGTTCCTATTTCTCCACATCCTCTCCAGCACCTGTTGTTTCCTGATTTTTTAATGATTGCCATTCTGACTGGTGTGAGATGGTATCTCATTGTGGTTTTGATTTGCATTTCCCTGATGGCCAGTGATGATGAGCATTTTTTCATGTGTTTGTTGGCTGTATGAATGTCTTCTTTTGAGAAGTGTCTGTTCATATCCTTTGCCCACTTTTTGATGGGGTTGTTTGTTTTTTTCTTGTAAATTTGATTGAGTTCTTTATAGGTTCTGGATATTAGCCCTTTGTCAGATGAGTAGATTGCAAAAATTTTCTCCCATTCTGTAGGTTGCCTGTTCACTCTGATGGTAGTTTCTTTTGCTGTGCAGAAGCTCTTTAGTTGAATTAGATCCCATTTGTCAATTTTGGCTTTTGTTGCCATTGCTTTTGGTGTTTTAGACATGAAGTCCCTGCCCGTGCCTATGTCCTGAATGGTATTACCTAGGTTTTCTTCTAACGTTTTTATGGTTTTAGGTCTAACATTTAAGTCTCTAATCCATCTTGAATTAATTTTCGATAAGAAGTAAGGAAAAGATCCAGTTTCACCTTTCTACTTTTGGCTAGCCAATTTTCCCAGCACCATTTATTAAATAGGGAATCCTTTCCCCATTTCTTGTTTCTCTCAGGTTTATCAAAGATCAGATGGTTGTAGATGTGTGGTATTATTTCTGAGGGCTCTGTTCTGTTCCATTGATCTATATCTCTATTTTGGTACCAGTACCATGCTGTTTTGGTTACTGTAGCCTTGTAGTATAGTTTGAAGTCAGGTAGCGTGATGTCTCCAGCTTTGTTCTTTTGGCTTAGGATTGTCTTGGCAATGCGGGGTCTCTTTTCGTTCCATATGAACTTTAAAGCATTTTTTTCCAATTCTGTGAAGAAAGTCATGGTAGCTTAATGGGAATGGCGTTGAAAAATTAAATTACTTTGTGCATTATGGCCATTTTCACACTATTGATTCTTCCTATCCATGAGCATGGTATGTTCTTCCATTTGTTTATGTCCTCTTTTATTTCACTGAGCAGTGGTTTGTAATTCTCCTTGAAGAGTTCCTTTACATCCCTTGTAAGTTGGATTCCTAGGTATTTTACTCTCTTTGAAGCTATTGTGAATGGGAGTTCGTTCATGATTTGGCTCTCTGTTTGTCTGTTACTGGTGTATAAGAATGCTTGTGATTTTTACACATTGATTTTGTATCCTGAGACTTTGCTGAAGTTGCTTATCAGCTTAAGGAGATTTTGGGCTGAGACATTGGGGTTTTCTAAATATACAGTCGTGTCATCTGCAAACAGGGACAATTTGACTTCTTCTTTTCCTAACTGAATACCCTTGATTTCTTTCTCTTGCCTGATTGCCCTGGCCAGAACTTCCAACACTATGTTGAATAGGAGTGGTGAGAGAGGGCATCCCTGTCTTGTGCCAGTTTTCAAAGGGAATGCTTCCAGTTTTTGCCCATTCAGTATGATATTGGCTGTGGGTGTTTCATAAATAGCTCTTATTATTTTGAGATACTTTCCATCAATACCGAATTTATTGAGCGTTTTTAGCATGAAGGGCTGTTGAATTTTGTCAGAGGCCTTTTCTGCCTCTATTGAGATAATCATGTGGTTTTTGTCTTTGGTTCTGTTTGTATGCTGGATTACGTTTATTGATTTGCAAATGTTGAACCAGCCTTGCATCCCAGGGATGAAGCCCACTTGATCATGGTGGATAAGCTTTTTGATGTGCTGCTGGATTCAGTTTGCCAGTATTTTATTGAGGATTTTTGCACCGATGTTCGTCAGAGATATTGGTCTAAAATTCTCTTTTTTTGTTGTATCTCTGTCAGGCTTTGGTATCAGGATGATGTTGGCCTCATAAAATGAGTTAGGGAGGATTCCCTCTTTTTCTATTGATTGGAATAGTTTCAGAAGGAATGGTACCAGCTCCCCTTGTACCTCTGGTAGAATTTGGCTGTGAATCTGTCTGGTCCTGGACTTTTTTTGGTTGGTAGGCTATTAATTATTGCCTCAATTTCAGAGCCTGCTATCGTTCTATTCAGGGATTCAACTTCTTCCTGGTTTAGTCTCGGGAGAGTGTAAGTGTCCAGGAAATTATCCATTTCTTCTAGGTTTTCTAGTTTATTTGCGTAGAGGTGTTTATAGTATTCTCTGATGGTAGTTTGTATTTCTGTGGGGTCGGTGGTGATATCCCCTTTATCCTTTTTTTTATTGCATCTATTTGATTCTTCTCTCTTTTCTTTATTAGTCTTGCTAGTGGTCTATCAATTTTGTTGATCTTTTCAAAAAACCAGCTCCTGGATTCATTGATTTTTTTGGAGGGTTTTTTGTGTCTCTATCTCCTTCAGTTGTGCTCTGATCTTAGTTTCTTGCCTTCTGCTAGTTTTTGAATGTGTTTGCTCTTGCTTCTCTAGTTCTTTTAATTGTGATGTTAGGGTGTCAATTTTAGGTCTTTCCTGCTTTCTCTTGTGGGCATTTAGTGCTATAAATTTCCCTCTACACACTGCTTTAAATGTGTCCCAGAGATTCTGGTATGTTGTATCTTTGTTCTCATTGGTTTCAAAGAACATCTTTATTTCTGCCTTCATTTTGTTATGTACCCAGTAGTCATTCAGGAGCAGGTTGTTCAGTTTCCATGTAGTTGAGCGGTTTTGATTGAGTTTCTTAGTCCTGAGTTCTAGTTTGATTGCTCTGTGGTCTGAGAGACAGTTTGTTATAATTTCTGTTCTTTTTTTTTTTTTGAGACTCTCTGTGGCCCGGGCTGGAGTGCACTCCTGCAGAGTGTTTTCTAACTTGGTTCCATTTTCCCCGTCACTTTCAGGCACACCAATCAGACATAGATTTCGTCTTTTCACATAATCCCATATTTCTTGGGGGCTTTGTTCATTTCTTTTTACTCTTATTTCTCTACACTTCTCTTCTCGCTTCATTTCATTCATTTGATCTTCAATCGCTGATACTCTTTCTTCCAGTTCATGGAATCAGTTACTGAAGGTTGTGCATTTGTCACGTAGTTCTCGTGTTATGGTTTTCATCTCTATCAGTTCTTTTAAGGTCTTCTCTGCATTGATATTCTAGTTATCCATTCATCCATTCTTTTTTCAAGGTTTTTAGTTTCTTTGCGCTGGTTACGTAGTTCTTCATTTAGCTCTGAGAAGTTTTATCGACTGAAGCCTTCTCTCAACTCGTCAAAGTCATTCTCCGTCCAGCTTTGTTCTGTTGCTGGCAATGAGCTGCGTTTCTTTGGAGGGGGAGATGTGGTCTGATTTTTTGCATTTCCAGCTTTTCTGCACTGCTTTTACCCCATCTTTGTGGTTTTATCCGCCTTTGGTCTTTGATCATGGTGACGTACTGATGGAGTTTTGGTGTGGGTGTCCTTTCTGTTTGTTAGTTTTCTTTCTAACAGTCAGGACGCTGAGTTGTAGGTCTGTTGGAGTTTGCTTGAGGTCCACTCCAGACCATATTTGACTGGGTATCAGCAGCAGAGGCTGCAGAAGATAGAATATTGCTGCACAGCGAGTGTTGCTGTCTGATTCTTGCTCTGGAAGCTTCCTCTCAGGGGTGTACCCAGCCGTGTGAGGTGTGAGGTGTCGGTCTGCCCCTAGTTGGGGCGGATGTCTCCCAGTTAGGCTACTCAGGGATCAAGGACCCACTTGGGCAGGCAGTCTGTCCATTCTCAGATCTCAACCTCTGTGCCGGGGGATCCACTGCTCTCTTCAAAGCTGTCAGACAGGGGCATTTATGTCTGCCGAGGTTTCTGCTGCTTTTTGTTTAGCTATGCCCTGTCCCCAGAGGAGGAGTCTACAGAGGCAGGCCAGCCTCCTTGAGCTGTGGTGGGCTCCACCGAATTCGACCTTCCCGGCGGCTTTGTTTACCTTCTTAGCCTCAGCAATGGCGGGCACTCCTCCCCGAGCCTCACTGTTGCCTTGCAGTTAGATCTCAGACTGCTGTGCTAGCAGTGAGGGAGGCTCCGTGGGTGTGGGACCCTCTGGGCCAGGTATGGGATATAATGTCCTGGTGTGCCATTTGCTAAGACTCTTGGTAATGCGCAGTATTAGGGTGGGAATTACCCAATTTTCCAGGTGTTGTGTGTCTCAATTTCCTTTGGCTAGGAAAAGGAATTCCCTTCCCCCTTGTGCTTCCCAGGTGAAGCGATGCCTTGCCCTGCTTCAGGTCTTGCTGGTCGGGCTGCACCCGCGGACAAGCGCCAACTGTCAGACACACCCCAGTGAGATGAACCGGGTACCTCAGTTGAAAATACAGAAATCACCCGTCGTCTTTGTCGCTCACGCTGGGAGCTGGAGGCTGGAGCTGTTCCTATTTGGCCACCTTGGGCACCTTATTTTTTATTTTTTGAGGTAAAGTCTCACTCTTGTCCCTCAGGCTGGAGTGCAGTGGGGTGATCTTGGCTCACTGCAACCTCCATCTCCTGGGATCAAATGATTCTCCTGCCTCAGCCTCCCAAGTAGCTGGGATTACAGGCGCCTGCCACCATGCCCAGCTAATTGTTTTTTGTAATTTTAGTAGAGACGGGGTCTTACCATGTTGGCCAGGCTGGTCTCGAACTCCTGATTTCAGGTGATCCACCTGTCTCAGCCTCCCAAAGTGCTGATATTACAGGCATGAGCCACTGCACCCGGCCACCAGTAGTAATTTTTTAACAAACACAAGAACTCCTTTCCCTTTAGCCACAAAACTGTAAAATAGTTATGAATAGTCCAAGCGAAAAAAAATGCAATACCTGAATGAAGAAAATCAACACATTTATTTTGTGTGTGTGTGTGTGTTTTATTTTGAAATGGGGTCTTGCTGTTTCACAGGCTATAGGGCAGTGGCACTTATGACTCAAACAATCCTCTTGCCTCAGCCTCCTGTGTAGCTGAGATCATAGGCGTGTGCCACAACACCAGCTCATTTTAAAGTTTTTGTAGGGGCTAGGTCTCACTTTGTTGCCCAGGCTGGCCTCAAACTCCTTGGGTCAAGTGATCCTCCCGCTTCAGCCTCCCAAATTGCTGGGATTACAGGCTTGAGCCACTGCACCTGGCCGGGTCAAGATTTTTTCTTAGCTCTTTATGTCAAAGTACTGTGTTCAAAAGTTATATGTGGCTGTGTGCTGTGGCTAATACCTGTAATCCAGTGCTTTGGGATGTCTAGGTGGTACGATTGCATGAAACCAGGAGTTTGAGATCAGCCTGGGAAATGTAGCAGGACCCCCATCTCTACTGTAGTAGTCTGTTCTCACACTACTGACATACACAAGTGGCTCACGCCTGTAATCCCAGTACTTTGGGAGCCTGAGGTGGGTGGATCATCAGAGGTCAGGAGTTCAAGACCAGCCTGACCAATATGGTGAAACTGCCATCTCTACTAAAAATACAAAAATTAGCTGGGCATAGTGGCATGCGCCTGTAATCCCAGCTACTCGGGAGGCTGAGACAGGAGAATTGTTTGAACCCAGAGGGTGGAGGTTCCAGTGAGTAATTTTTGTAGTTTTTGTAGAGACAGGGTTTTGCCATGTTGGCCAGGCTGGTCTTGAACTCTTAACCTCAAGTGATCCGCGCCCCCTCAGCCTCCAAAAATGTTGAGATTACAGGCGTGAGTCACCGCACCCAACCCCAAAGTCTTAACTCATTTTGGCATTAACTCAGAAGTCCACAGTCCATAGTCTCATCTGAGCCAAGGCAAGTTTCTTCCGCCTATTAGCTTGTAAAATCCAAAGCAAGTTAGTTACTTCCTAGATTCACAGGGGGTACAGGCATTGGGTAAATACAGCCAAACACCTGTGGATAGTCCTAAACCAACCACACTAGGCATCTTATTGTTAAACTGGCATCCTTTGCCATATCTCTTTTTCCTCTCGGAGAAGAAAAATGTCCTGGCACTCACCACCTTCAGTCCTCTTCATTTTTTAGAATGCTGATATTGGCCGGGCACAGTGGCTCACGCCTGTAATCCTTGCACTTTGGGAGGCTGAGGTGGGTGGATCACCTGAGTTCAGGAGTTTGGGACCAGCCTGGCCAATATGGTGAAACGCTGTCTCTACTAAAATTACAAAAATTAGCCAAGTGTGGTGGTGGTGGTGCGGGGGCCGCCTATAAGTCCAGAGACTTGGGAGACTGAGACAGGAGAATCGCTTGAACCCCGGTGGGGCGGAGGTTGCAGTGAGCCGAGATCGTGCCATTGTACTTCAGCCTGGGTGACTGTCTCAATCTCAGCGACTCAGGAGATGGAGGCTGAAGGGTCACTTGAGGCCAGGAGTTGAAGACCAGCTTGGGTAGCATAGAAAGACCCCGATCTCTACAAAAGTTAGAAAAAATTAGCTGGATGTGGTGGTGCGTGCCTGTAGTCCCAGCTACTCAGGAGTCTGAGCTAAGAGGATCACTTGAGCCTAGGAGTTTGATGCTGAAGTGAGCTATGATTGTGTCACTGCATTCCAGTCTGGGCAACAGAGTGAGATCCTGCCTCCAAAAAAAAAAATTTTTTTTTAAATATAAAAACCATCAAAATGCTGTTATCTACACATAACTAATGTTTACAATCAACAGGTTTATACATTTATTTTAGGTAAATCTGAAGGCATCCTATATATACATTTTATGTGAGAGGAAGGTATTAATAATCTGAAATTGAAAAGTAGTTTTTGTTTCATACAGACTGATTTTTATCAGGAATGAAGAAGGATAATTTATTAGTGCTTTTTTATAATGATAAAGGAATTGGTTAATTGAAAGGATATAACAATTGTTAATGTTTATGCCTTTAATAACAGTTTCAAAATACAAGAAGCAAAAACCGATAGACTGAAAGGAGAAAAAGACAAAACCATAATTTTAGTCAGAGATTTTAATGCCATTCTCTTACTAGTCGATAGCACAAGTAGATAGAAAACCAGCAAGGATATAGTAGACTTGTTACAACACTATTTACTTGATTGGCATTTATAGAGCCCTCTGCCCACCAGCAGAAGAGATATTCTGCTAAAGTGCACATGGAATATTTATCAAGACAGACCACATTCAGGCTGAGCATGGTGTTTTATTCCTGTAATCCCAGCACTTTGGGAGGCCAGGGTACGAGGATTGTGTGAGGCCAGGAGTAGAAGACCAGTGTGGGCAACATAGCAAGAGCCTGTCTCTACAAAAAATAATGAAAAAACAAAAAAAAAAGACCACATTCTTAGCCATAAAACAGGTCTTGATAACTATGAAAGAATTTGGGTTATACAAAGTACATTCTCTGACCATAAGGCATTTACGTTAGAAATTAGTAACAGAAAGATTCTTGGAAAATTCCCAAGTACAGAATTTGGAAACTGAAAAACATACTTTATTTTTAAAAAAATTTTACTTCCTTTTCTTTCTGTTTTTTGTTTGTTTGTTTTGAGACGGAGTTTTGCTCTTGTTGCCCAGGTTGGAGTGCAATGGTGCGATCTCCTCTCACTGCAACCTCTGCCTCCCGGGTTCAAGTGATTCTCCTGCCTCAGCCTCCTCAGTAGCTGGGACTATAGGCATGCGCCACCACGCCCGGCTAATTTTGTATTTTTAGTAGAGAGGGGTTTTCTCCATGTTGGTTAGGCTGGTCAAGAACTCCCAACCTCAGGTGATCTGCCCACCTTGGCCTCCCAAAGTGCTGGGATTATAGGCGTGAGCCACCATTTCCTTTTCACTTCCTTTTCTTTAAATTTTATTTTTTTACTTTTTAAAATTAAACTTGTCTCTTTCTTATGTTATTTTTGATTTTAATTTGTAGTTTTTTAGTAAGAAACCTCACCCAAGAAAACATACTTTAAAATTATCTATTGGGCAAAGAAATTATTTTTTTAAAAAAGGAAATAAAAAATATTTCAACCCAGGTGAGGTTTCAGAAAACAGAGTGAAGGAAAAGGAAAAAAGAATTAAAGTTAAAAAAAGAAAAAAATTATAAAAAAATATTTTGAACAGAATAAAAAGAAAGCCAGGTGCGGGTGACTTGTACCTGTAATCCCAGCTACTTGGGAGGCTTAGGCACGAGAATCACTTAAACCCTGGAGGCGGAGGTTACAGTGATCCAAGATCACATTACTATGCTCCAGCCTAGGTGACGGAGTGAGACTGTCTCAAAAAAAGAAAACATATCCAGATTTATGGAGTACCACTGAAACACTCCTTAGGAAACGATTTGTAGCAGTGAATATCTACATTAGAAAATATCTCAAATCAATGACTTTAGCTTCCACCTTAAAAATCTTGAAAAAGAAGAGCAGATTAAACTCTACATAAGCAGAGAAAGAAAATGATAAAGATTAAAGTAGAATTCAAAGAAATGTGAAACAGAAAAGCAAGAGAAAAATCTGTGAAACCAAGGGTGATTTTTAAAATGGATAAACTTCTTTATGTCAATAAATTTGACAAACTTAGATGGAATGACAAATTCCTTGAAAGACACAAACTACAAAAGTTTATTCAAGAAGAAATAGAGGCTGGGCAAGGTGGCTCATTCCTGTAATCCCAGCACTTTGGGAAGGGGAGAATCACTTGAGCCCAGGAGTTTTAGACCAGCCTGGGAAACATGACGAAACCTCATCTCTAGAAAAATAAATTAACTGGGTGTGGTGGTGCATGTCCATGGTCCCAGCTACTTGAGAGACTGAGGTGGGAGGATCACTTGAGCCTGGGAGGTTGAGACTGCAGTGAGCTGTCATTGTTTCACTGCACTGCAGCCTGGGCAACAGAGCAAGACCCTATCTCAAAAAATCAATCAATCAGTCAGTCAATCAAGAAGAAATAGGTAAGCTAAATAACTTCGTGTGTGTTTAAGGAATTGAAATCATAGTTTAAAAATCTACCCACAGAAAGATCCAGACTCACATAATTTCACAGGCAAGTTCTATCAGATATTTAAGGAAGAAATAATACCGTTTCTGTATAGCCTTTTCCAGAAAATTGAAGAGGAGGAAATTTTTTCCCAACTTGTTCTGTAACGTTAGCATTATCTTGATACCAAAACCAAAGATATTACAAGAAAACTATGTCAGTATTCCTCATTAACATATAAAATTTCACACAAAATTGTAGCAAATAGAATTCAAGAACATATAAAAAGGACGGCATATCTTGACCCAAGTGGGGTTTATGTCAGAAATTCAGGATTAATCTATAACTTGAAAATCAATGTAGTTTACCATATTAACAACAACAACAAAAAAAACATATGATCTCAGTAGATGCAGAAAAAGTACTTGATAAATTCTAATATCCATTCTATTTTTTTTTCTATTTTAAGTTTTTTTTTTTTTTTTAAGGCAGATTCTTGCTCTGTTTCCAGACTGGAGTGCAGTGGTGCGATCTCGGCTCACTGAAGCCTCTGCCTCCTGGGTTCAAGCGATTCTCCTGCCTCAGCCTCCTGAGTAGCTGGGATTACAGTCATGTCCCACCACGCCTGGCTAAGGGGTTTCTCTGCGTTGGTCAGGCTGGTCTCGAACTCTGACCTCAGGTGATCCACCTGTCTAGGCCTCCCACAATGCTGGGATTACAGGCGTGAGCCACCACCACGCCTGGCTCATATGTCACAGTTTCTTTATCCATTTGTCTGTTGATGTATAACTTAGGTTGCTAAGTTGAAGCAACTTAGGTTACTTCCAAATCTTGGCTATTGTGAATAGTGCTGCAATAAACATGGGAGTGTCTGTATTTCTTTGATGTACTGGTTTCCTTTCTTTTTGGTATGTATCTATCACAGTGGGATTGCTGGATTGTATGGTGGTTCTGTTTTTAATTTTTTGAGGAACCTCTATACTATTCTCCATAGTGACCATACTAATTTACGTTCCCACTAGCAGTGTATGAGGGTTCCCTTTTCTCCATATCATTGCCAGCATTTGTTATTGCCTGTCTTTTGGACATAAGCCGTTTTAACTGGTGTGAGATGTTTTATCTCGTAGTTTTGATCAGATAAATTTTGATGCATTTCTCTGATGATCATTGATATTGAGCACCTTGTCATATACCTGTTTGACATTTGTATGTCTTCTTTTGAGAAAAGCGTATTCAGATATCTTGCCTATTTTTAAAACTGGATTATTAGATTTTTTCCTGTAGAGTTGTTTGAGGTCCTTATATGTTCTATTTTATGTTATTTTATTTTATTTTACTTTATTTTATTTTACTTTTTTCTTTTCTTTTCTTTTTTCTTTTTTTTTTCTTTTCATATTTTGACGGAATCTTGCTTTGTCACCCGGGCTGGAGTGCAGTGGCGTGATCTCGGCTCGATGCAACCTCCGCCTCCTGGATTCAAGCAGTTCTCCCGCCTCAGCCTCCCGAGTAGCTGGGACTACAGGTGTGTGCCATCACACCCAGCTAATTTTTGTATTTTTAGTAGAGACGGGGTTTCACTATGTTGGCCAGGGTGGTCTTGAACTCCTCACCTAGGTGATCCACCCGCCTCGGCCTCCCAAAATGCTGTGATTACAGGTGTGAGCCACCATGCTCGGACCATGTTCTGGTTATTAATACCTTCTCAAATGGATAGTTTGCAAATATTTTCTCCCATCTTTAGGTTGTCTCTTCACTTTTTTGTTGTTTCCTTTGCTGTGCAGAAGCATTTTAACTTGATGTGATCCCATTTGCCTATTTTTGGTTTTGTTACCTATGCTTTTGGGGTAGTAATCAAGAAATCCTGGCTGGGCACAGTGGCTCATACCTGTAATCCCAGCACTTTGGGAGGCCGAGGTGGGTGGATCATTTGAGGTCAGGAGTTCAAGACCAGCCTGGCCAACACAGTGAAACGCTCTCCATACTAAAAATACAAAAATTAGCCAGGCCATGGTGGCACACGCCTGTAATCGCAGCTAATCACAAGGGAGAAGAATCACTTGAGCCAGGGAGGCAGAGGCTGCAGTGAGCCGAGATCACCCTACTGCACTCCATTCTGGATGACAGAGTGAGACCCTATCTCAAAAAGAAAAAAGAAGGAAATCTTTCCCCAGACCAGTGTCCTGGAGAGTATCCTCAATGTTTTCTTGTAGTAGTTTCATAGTTTGAGGTTTTAGACTGAAGTATTTGTCTTGATTTGATTTTTGTAAATGGTGAGAAATAGGGATACTAGGGATCTAGTTTCCTTCTTCTGCATATAGATATCTAGTTTTCCCAGCAATATTTGTTGAAGAGACTGTCCTTTCCTCAGTGTCTGTTCCTACCACCTTTGTTGAAAATGAGTTCATTGTAGATGTATAGATTTATTTCTGGGTTCTCTATTGTGTTCCATTGGTCTATGTGTCTATTTTAATGCTGCTAACATGCTGTTTGGCTACTATGGCACTAGTATTATTTGAAGTCAGATAATGTGATTCTTCCAGTTTTGTTGTTTTTGCTCAGAATAGCTTTGGCTATTCTGGGTCTTTTGAGGCTCCATGTAAATTTTAGAAATTATTTTTCTATTTCTTTGGAAAATGTCATTGGTATTTTGATAGGGATTGTATTTAATCTGTAGATTGTGTAGTATGGATTTTTTTTTAAACAATTTTGATTCTTTCAATTCATAAACATGGAATATCTTTGTCTTTTTTCTGGAGACAGGGTCTCATACTGTTGTCCAGGCTGGAGTGCAGTGGCACAGTCAAGGCTCACTGCAGTCTTGACCATCTAGGCTCACGAGATCTTCCCGCCTCAGTCTCCTTAGTGCCTGAGGACTACAGGTGAATGCCACCAAGCCTGGCTAATTTTTTTTTTTTTTTCTCTCATAGAGACAACTTCTTGCTATCTTGCCCAGCCTGGTCTTGGACCCATTGGTTCACTCAAGCAGTCTTCCCACCTTGGCCTTCCAACGTGCTGGGATTACATACATGAGACACCATGCCTGGCCTCTTTCCATTTGTGTGTGTGTGTTCTCTTTAATTTCTTGCATCAGTGATTTATAGTTTTAGTTGTAGTGATTTTTCACTTCTTTGGTTAAGTTTATTAGGTTAACCTTAGGTTAACTTATTAAGTACTTTATTTTATTTGTAAATATTATAAATGGGAGTACTTTTAAAATTTCTTTTTCAGATAGATCATTGTTGGCATATGGAAATGCTACTGATTTTTATGTATTGATTTTATATCCTAAAACTTTAGTGAATTTATTAGTCCTTTTTTTTTTTTGTCTGAGACAAGTCTTGCTCTGTTGCCCAGGCTGGAGTGCAGTGGTATGATCTCAGCTTACTGCAACCTCCACCTCCTGAATTCAGGCGATTCTCCCACCTCAGCCACCTGAGTAGTTGGCACTACAGGCCTGTGCCACCAGGCCTGGCTAAGTTTGTATTTGTAGCAGAGATGGGGGTTTTACCATGTTGACGGGGCTGGTCTCGAACTCCTGACCTCAGGTGATTCACCCACCTCAGTCTCCCGAAGTGCTGGGATTATAGGCGTAAGCCTCTGTGCCTGGCCGAATATATTAGTTTTCATAGTTTTAGGTGGAATTTTTACATTTTTCCAAATATATCATATCTTTTTTTTTTGGAGACACTCCCGACTGGAGTGCAGTGGTGCGATCTTGGCTCTCTGCAACCTTCGCCTCCTAGGTTCACATGATTCTCATGCCTCAGCCTCCCAAGTAGCTGGGACTACAGGTGAGCACTCCCACACCCAGCTAATTTTTGTATTTTTAGTAGAGATGGGGTTTTGCCATATTGGCCAGACTAGTCTTTAAATCCTGGCCTCAAGTGATCCATCTGCCTCGGCCTCCCAGAGTGCTGGGATTACAGGTGTGAGCCATCACTCCTGGCTACATTTTGTATTTTTTGGTAGAGATGGGGTTTCACCATGTTGGCCAGGCTGGTCTTGAACTCCTGACGTCAAGTGATCCACCCGCCTTGGCCTCCCAAAGTGCTGGGATTACAGGCGTGGGCCACCATGCCTGGCCTCATATCATTTGTAAATAAGAGTAATTTGACTAGTTTCTTTCCAGTTTGGATGCCTTTATTTCTTCCTTATGTAATTACTGTAGCTAGGACTTCCGGTACTGTGTTGAATAACAGTATTGAAAGTGGTCATTCTTGTGTTTCATATCTTAGAGGAAGCCTTTTAATGTAATACTAAATGGGGAAAACACTCTGTTATGGGTCTGTTGTATATAGCTCTTTTTGTGTGAGGTATGTTTCTTCTATAACCAATTTTTTGAGAGTTTTTTTTTTTATCATGAAAGGATATTGAGTTTTATCAAATGCTTTTTCAACATCAATTGAAATGATCATATGGTTTTTGTCTTTTATTCTGTTGATAGGCTGTATCACATTGATTGGTTTGTTTATTTGGAACTATCCTTGTCTCCGTGGGTGATATAAATGCCACATGGTCATACTGAATAATCTTTTTAATAATCTTTTGAATTCTTTTTTTTTTTTTTTGAGACACAGTTTCACTCTTGTCGCCCAAGCTAGAGTGCAGTGACGTGATCTCAGCTCACTGCAACCTCTGTCTGCTGGGTTCAAGCAATTTTCCTGCCTCAGCCTCCCAAGGAGCTGGGATTACAGGTGTGTGCCACCATGCCCTGCTAATTTTTTTGTATTTTTAGTTGAGACAAGGCTTCATCCTGTTGGCCAGGCTGGTCTTGAATTCAGTTTGCTAATGTTTTGTTGAGGAATTTTGCATCAGTGTTCCATCAGAGATAGTGGCCTGTAATTTTCTTCCTTTTTTTTTTTTAGATTGTCTTGCTCCTGTCACCCAGGCTGAAGTGCAGTGGCGCGATCTCTGCTCACTGCAACCTCTGCCTCCCTGGTTCAAGTGATTCTCCTGTCTCAGCCTCCTGAGTAGCTGGGGACTACAGGCACCCGCCACCACTAATTAGCCCACCCGGCTAATTTTTTTTTTTCTATTTTTGGTAGCGACAGGGTTTCACCGTGTTGGCCAGGCTGGTCTTGAACTCCTGACCTTAGGTGATCCACCCGCCTCAGCCTCCCAAAGTGCTGGAGTGCTGGGATTACAGGCATGAGCCACTGTGCCCGGCCAATTTTCTTTCTTTGATGTGTCTTTGTCTGGTTTTGGTATCAGGTTCATACTGGCCTTATAGAATGAGTTTGGAAGTATTCTGTTCTATTTTTTCAGAATAATTTGAGTAGGAATGGTATTAGTTCTTTAAATCTTTGGTAAAATTCAGCAGTGAAGCCATTAGGTCCTGGGCTTTTCTTGGCTTGGAGACTTCTTACTGCTGCTTCAATCTTGTTACTTCTTGTTGGTCTATTCAGGTTTTGGGTGTCAGTATGGTTTGGGTTTGGTAGGTTGTATGTTTCTAGGAATTTAGCAGTTTCTTCTAGGTTTCCCAGTTTATTGTTATATAGTTGCTCATAGTAGTTCCTTTTTTCTTTTTTTTTTTTGAGACAGAGTCTCACCCTGTCATCCAGCAGGCTAGAGTGCAGAGTGCAGTGGTGCAGTTTTGGCTCACTGCAACCTCCGCCTCCCAGGTTCTCCTGCCTCAGCCTCTTGAATAGCTGGGATTACAGACGCCTGCCACCATGCCTGGCTAATTTTTGTATTTTTGTATTTTGTATTTTTAGTGGAGATGGGGTTTCACTATGTTGGCCAGACTTGTCTTGAACTCCTGACCTCAAGTGATCCGCCTGCCTCGACCTCTCAAAGTGCTGGGATTACAGGCGTGAGCCACCATGCCTGGCCAGTAGTTTCTAATGATCCTTTGAATTTCTGTGGTATTGCTTGTAATGTCTCTTTTGTTTTCATCTCTGATCTTATTTATTTGAGCCTTCTCTCTTTTTTTCTTAGTCTGGCTAAAGGTTTGTCCGTTTTGTTTATCTTTTCAAAAAACCAAGTTTTTTTTTTTCCTTTCATCTTTTGTGTTTTTTCTGTTTCAATTTAATTTATTTCTGCTGTGATCTTTTTCTTCTACTAATTTTGGGTTTGGTTTGGTTTTGCTTTTCTAGTTCTTTAAGATTTGTTGTTAGGTTGTTTATTTGAAGTTTTTTTTACTTTTTTGATGTAGGCACATTTGCTGTAAACTTTCTTCATAGTAGTTTTTGCCGTATCCTGTAGGTTTTAGTATGTTGTGTTTCCATTTTTATTTGTTTCAAGAAATTTTAAAATTTTCTTTATTTCTTTGAGACAAGGTCTCACTGTGTCACCCAGGTTGGAGTGCAGTGGCACAATTATAGCCTACTGCCACCTTGACCTCCTGGGCTCAGGAGATTCTCCCACCTCAGCCTCCTGAGTAGCTGGAACTGCAGGTTTGTACCACCAGACCTGGCTAACTTACTGCATTTTTTTTTAGAGATAAGGTTTTACCATGTTGCCCAGGCTGGTCTTGTACCCTGGGGCTCGAGCAGTCTGTTCCCCTTGCTCTCCCAAGATGGCTGGGATTACAGGTATAAGCCACTGTGCTCGGCCACTTTTTTTTTTGAGACGGAGTTTCATTCTGTCACTCAGGCTGGAGTGCAATGGCATGGCCTCAGCTCACTGCAACCTCTGCCTCCTGGGTTCAAGCGGTTCTCCTACCTCAGCCTCCCAAGTAGCTGGGACTACAGGTGCCTGCCACCACACCTGGCTAATTTTTGCATTTTTAGTAGAGACGGGGTTTCACTATGTTGGCCAGGCTGGTCTTGAGCTCCTGACCTTGCGATCCACCCGCCTTGGCCTCCCAAAGTGCTGGGAATACAGGTGTGAGCCACTGCGCCCAGTCTTAAATTTTTAAATTTTCTTTCTTAATCTCTTCATTGACCCTCTGGTCATTTAGGAACATATTCTTTAATTTCCATGTATTTATGTAGTTCCCAAAGTTCCTCTTGTTACTGATTTTTTTTCTTATTTACTTATTTTTATTATACTTTAAGTTCTAGGGTACATGTGCACAACGTGCAGGTTTATTACATATGTATACATGTGCCATGTTGGTGTGCTGCACCCATTAACTCGTCATTTACATTAAGTATATCTCCTAATGCTATCCCTCCCCCCTCCCCCCACCCCACAACAGTCCCCAGTGTGTGATGTTCCCCACCCTGTGTCCAAGTGATCTCATTGTTCAATTCCCACCTATGAGTGAGAACATGCGGTGTTTGGTTTTCTGTCCTTGTGATAGTTTGCTCAGAATGATGGTTTCTAGCTTCATCCATGTCCCTACAAAGGACTTGAACTCAACCTTTTTTATGGCTGCATAGTATTCCATGGTGTATATGTGCCACATTTTCTTAATCCAGTCTATCATAAATGGACATTTGGATTGGTTCCAAGTCTTTGCTATTGTGAATTGTGCCGCAGTAAACATACGTGAGCATGTATCTTTATAGCAGCATGATTTATAATCCTTTGGGTATATACCCAGTAATGGGATTGCTGGGTCAAACGGTATTTCTAGTTCTAGATCCTTGAGGAATCGCCACACTGTCTTCCACAACGGTTGAACTAGTTTACAGTCCCACCAGCAGTGTAAAAGTGTTCCTATTTCTCCACATCCTCTCCAACACCTGTGGTCTCCTGACTTCTTAATGATCGCCATTCTAACTGGTGTGAGATGGTATCTCATTGTGGTTTTGATTTGCATTTCTCTGATGGCCAGTGATGATGAGCATTTTTTCATGTGTCTGTTGGTTGCATAAATATCTTCTTTTGAGAGGTGTCTGTTCATATCCTTTGCCCACTTTTTGATGGGGTTGTTTGAGTTTTTTCTTATAAATTTGTTTAAGTTCTTTGTAGATTCTGGATATTAGCCCTTTGTCAGATGGGTAGATTATAAAAATTTTCTCCCATTCTGTAGGTTGCCTGTTCACTCTGATGGTAGTTTCTTTTGCTGTGCAGAAGCTCTTTAGTTGAATTAGATCCCATTTGTCAATTTTGGCTTTTGTTGCAAAAAAGAGCCCACAATGCCAAGACAATCCTAAGCCAAAAGAACAAAACTGGAGGCATCACGCTACCTGACTTCAAACTATACTACAAGGCTACAGTAACCAAAACAGCCTGGTACTGGTACCAAAACAGAGCCCTCAGAAATAATACCACACATCTACAACCATCTGATCTTCGACAAACCTGACAAAAACAAGAAATAGGGAAAGGATTCCTTATTTAATAAATGGTGCTGGGAAAACTGACTAGCCATATGTAGAAAGCTGAAACTGGATCCCTTCCTTACACCTTATACAAAAATTAATTCAAGATGGATTAAAGACTTAAATGTTAGACCTAAAACCATAGAAACCCTAGAAAAACCTAGAAACCCTAGGCAATACCATTCAGGACGTAGGCATGGGCAAGGACTTCATGACTAAAACTGATTTCTTTTTTATCACGTTGTGGTCAGGGACCTATTTGATGTACTTTCAATTTTTTTTTTTTTTAAATTTTAAGACTTTTTGTGGCCTAATAGATGCTGTGTTCTTGAGGATGTTATATGTGCTGAGGAGAAGAATGTGTATATTCTGCAGTCGTTAGATGAAATGTTCTGTAAGTATCTGTTTGGTCCATTTAGTCTATAGGTCAGATTAAGTCAAATGTTTCTTAGTTTTATGTCTGGAAGATCTGTCCAGTGCTGAAAGTGAGATGTTGAGGTTTCCAGCAGTTACTGTACTTGAGTCTATCTCTCTTTACCTCTAATAATGTTTACTTTATATATCTGGGTGCTCCAGTGTTGGGGGCATGTATATTTATAATTGTTATATCCTCTTGCTGAATTGACACCCTTATCATTATCTAATGACCTTCTTTGTCTCTTTTTATGGTTTTTATCTTGAAATCTGTTTTATCTGATACAAGTATAGCTACTCCTGTTCTTTTGGTTTCCATTTGCCTGGAATGTCTTTTTCCATCCCTTTATTTTTTTATTTTATTTACTTTATTTATTTATTTTTGAGACAGTTTTGTTCTTGTTACCCAGGCCGGAGTGTAATGGCACGATCTCAGCTCACCGCAACCTCCACCTCCTACATTCACGCGAATCTTCTGCCTCAGCCTCCTTAGTAGCTGGGATTACAGGCATGTGCCACCACACCCGGCTAATTTTATATTTTTAGTAGAGACAGGGTTTCTCCATGTTGGTCAGGCTGGTCTCAAACTCCTGACCTCAGGTGATCCGCCCGCCTCAGCCTCCCAAAGTGCTGGGATTACAGGCATGAGCCAGCATGCCCGGCGATCCCTTTATTTTTAGTCTATGTGTATCTTTCTAGGTGAAGTGTGTTTCTTTTTTAAAAGTTTCTGTTTAAAGTTTTTTTCTTTTTTAAGAGACAGGGTCTCACTTTGTCCCCTAGGCTGGAGTGCAGTGGTGTGATCACGGATTACTATGACCAAAACTCTTCAGCTCAGGGGATCTTCCCACCTCAGCTTCCCAAGTAGCTAGGACTACAGACACATGATGCTGAACCTGGCTAATTTTTCTTTATTTTTTATGGACACAGGGTCTCACCATCTTGCCAAGACTAGTCTCAATTTCCTGGGGTCTAGCAATCCTCCTGCGTCAGCCTCCTAAAGTGCTGAGATTATAGGCATCAGCCACTGTGTCCAACCCGTTTCTTGTAGGCCGCAGATGGTTGAACTGCGCTTGTTTAAATCCGTTCAGCCTCTCTATGTCTTTTGATTGGAGAATTTAGTCTGTTTACATTCAGTGTCATTATTGATAAGGACTTTCTATTACCATTTTGTTATTTGTTTTCTCGTTCTTCCTTCCCTCCCTTCCTCCCTCCCTTCCATCCTTCCTTCCTTCCATCTTCCTATCTTCCTATCTTCCTTTATGGGAAACTGATTATTTTCTGGTGGTATGTTTTAATGTCTTGCCTTTTGTTTTCTGTGTATCTGTTGTAGGCTTTTGGGTGTTTTGTTTTGTTTTGTTTTTCCAGACAGAGTCTTGCTCTGTCACCCAGGCTGTAGTGCAGTGGCATAATCTCAACTCACTGACCTCTCCGGCTCAAGCCATCCTTGCAACTCAGCCTCCTGAGTAGCTAGGATCCCAGGTGTGCACCACTATACCTGGCTAATTTTTGTATTTTTTATAGAGCTGGGGTTTTGCCATGTTGCCCAGGCTGGTCTTGAACTCCTGAACTCAAGCCATCTGCCTACCCCTGCCTCCCAGAGTTCTGGGAATACAGGCGTGAGCCACCGCACCTGGTTGTAGTTATTATTTTTGATAGGTTCATGTTTTATTCTTCCTATTCAAGATATGAGTAGTTTACACGCCAGAATTATGGTGTTAATATTCTGTATTTGTCTATGTATTTGCTATTACCAGGGAGTTTTATATCTTTAGGTAATTTCTTATTGCTTATTAATGTTCTTTTCTTTCAGATTGAAGAACTCCCTTTAGTATTTCTTGTAGGACAGGTCTGGTGTTGACAAAATCCCTCAGCTTTTGTTTGTTTGGGAAAGTCTATTTCTCCTTCATGTTTGAAGGATATTTTCAGTGGATATAATATTTTCAGTGGATATACTGAAAATATAAGATAAAAGTGTTTTTTTTTTTTTTTCTTCAGTACTTTAAATATGTCATACACTGTCTCCTAGCCTGTAAAGTTTCTGCTGAGAAGTGTACTGCCAGACACATTGGAGCTCCTTTGTATGCTATGTGTTTTTCTCTTGCTGCTTTTAGAATCCTTTCTTTATTCTTGACCTTTGGGAGTTTGATAGTTAAATGTCTGGAGATAATTTTATTTGAGTTAAATTTCTTTGCGGTTCTATAAGCTTCTTGTACTTGAATATTGATATCTTTCTCTAGGTTTAGGAAGTTCTCTGCAGTATAGCTCTTTGAATAAACTTGGTACCCACTTCTCTCTCTCTACCTTTTTATTAAGGCCCATAACTCTTAGATTTTCCCTTTTGAGGCTATTTTCTAGTTTTTGTAGGTGTGCTTCATTCTTTTTTATTCTTTACTATTTTGTCTCCTCTGTTTTCTCTTTCTTTTTTTTTTTTTTTTGGTTGTTTTTTATTTTTTGTTTTGAGACGGAGTTTCACTTTTGTCACCGAGGCTGGAGTGCAATGGTGTGATCTCGGCTCACTGCAACCTCTACCTCCCAGGTTCAAGCAATTCCCCTGCCTAGCCTCCCGAGTAGCTGGAATTATAGGCGCCTGCTACCATGCCTGGCTAATTTGTATTTTTAGTAGAGACAGGGTTTCACCATGTTGGCCAGACTGGTCTCGAATTCCTGACCTTAGGTGATCTGCCCGTCTCGGCCTCCCAAAGTGCTGGGATTACAGGCCTGAGCCACCATGTCTGGCCCTCTGACTGTATTTTCAAATAGTGTGTCTTCAAGCTCACGATTTCTTTTTTCTGCTGAGTCAGTTATGCTATTGAAAGACTCTGATGCATTTTTGTTTATCTGTTGAATTTTTCAGCTCCAGAATTTCTGCTTGATTTTAAAAAATTATTTCAATGTCTTTTTAAAATTTATCTGATAGGATTCTGAATTCCTTCTCTGTATTATCTTGAATTTGATTGAGCTTCTTCAAAACAGCTATTTTGACTTGTCTGTCTGAAAGGTCACATATCTCTGTCATTCTAGGATTGGTCACTGGTGCCTTATTTAGTTTGTTTGGTGAGGTCATGTTTTCCTGGATGGTCTTGATGCTTACAATGTTTGTTGATGTCTGGGCATTGAAGAGTTAGGTATTTATGGTAGTCTTCACAGTCTGGACTTGTTTGTACCTATCCTTCTAGAAAAAGCTTTCTAAGTATTCAAAGGTAATTGATTGTATTGATCTAAGTCCTTGGTCTCTATAGCCATATCTACATTAGGGAGCACCCTAAGCCCAGTAATGCTGTGACTCTTGTAGATTTATAGCTGTATGACCTTATGGTCTTGGGTAATAGCCAGAATTGCCTGGATTACCAGGCATAGTCTCTTGTTCTCTTTCCTTATTTCCCCCAAACAAATGGCATCTCTCTCCATGCTGAGCTACTTGGAGTTGAGGGGAGGAGTGACACAAGCACCCCTGCAACCACCGCCACTGGGACTGTGCTGGGTTAGAACTGAAACCAGCACAGTACTGGGCCTTGCCAGTACAGTAGTATTGCCTGGTTACCACTGATGTTTATTCAAGTCCCAAGGGCTCTTTATTCAGCGGGTTGTGAATGTAGCTGGCTTGTGTTTTTCCCTTCAGGGTGGAAGGTTCCCTTTTGGCCTAGGATGGGTCTAGAAATGCTGTCCAGAAGCTGGGGCCTGGAGTTGAAAACTTTAGGAATCTACTTGTTGCTTTATTTTACTGTGGATGAGCTCATACTCAAGTTGCAAGACAAAGCAAGGTTTTTCTATTTTGTAACATATGTCGTCATTATGTTCTTTTTGAAGGGTGAATAATACTCCGTTGTATGTTTATATCACATTTTTTTTTTATCCATTCATCTCTTGATGGTTACTTGGGTTGTTTTCACCTTTTGGCTATTGTGAGTAGTGCTGCTGTGACCAGTGATAAACATATTTGTCTGTTGATCATTTGGGTATCTTTGGTTACCATTTATCTTAACATTGTACTGGCCAGTGCAATAAGGCAAGAAAAAGAAATAAAAGGCAGCTACAGTGGAAAGAAAGAAATAAAAATTGTCTTTTTTCACAGATACGTTATGTGGAAAGTCTGATGGAACCTACAAAATTGCTCTAAACTAATAAGTGATTTTAGGCTGCGCGCGGTGGCTCAAGCCTGTAATCCCAGCACTTTGGGAGGCCAAGACGGGCGGATCACGAGGTCAGGAGATTGAGACCATCCTGGCGAACACGGTGAAACCCCGTCTCTACTTAAAAAATACAAAAAACTAGCCGGGCAAGGTGGCGGGCGCCTGTAATCCCAGCTAGTCGGGAGGCTGAGGCGGAGCTTGCAGTGAGCTAAGATCCGGCCACTGCACTCCAGCCTGGGCGACAGAGTGAGACTCCGTCTCAAAAAAAAAAGTGATTTTAGCAGGATTGCATTATATAAGATCAATATGTAAAAATCAATTGTATTTCTATTCATTGCTATTACATAGAAATACAACTAGAAGTTGATATCACTACATACTGATTAGAATGTCTAAATTAAAAAGACTGATCTTACAATGTGTTGAAGAGGATGTAGAACAATTGGAACTATCAAAGCTGACAAAAGTGAAAAAAATGGTACACTCCCTTTATAAAACTATTTGGCAGTTTTTTAGAACTATATACACCTAATCCAGCCATCCTGTTTTAGGAATTTACCCAAGATAAACTAAAGCGTTATGTTCATAAGATTTGTACATGGGTATTCATGGCAGCTTTATTTGTGATGGTTTCACATAGGAAATAACCTAAATGTCTATTAATATAGGTGAATGGATAAACATTGTGGTATATTCATACAGTAGAATACCACTCAATAATAAAAGGAATGAACTGTTGATATAAGCAACAACGTGGATGTATCACAAAATAATTATGAGTAAAGAAGCCAGAGAAAAAAGAATACATACTGTATGAGTCTGCTTATTATATAAATTCCAGAAACTTATCTATATTGATAGGGAGCAGATAACTTGTTGCCTGAGGAGGAGAGATAACGAAGGTGGAACAAGAAAATTTTGGTGTTGATGGATATGTTTTCTTTCATTTTTTTTTTGAGATGGAATTTTGCTGTTGTTGCTCAGGCTAGAGTGCAGTGGTGTGATTTCGGCTCACTGCAACCTCCGCCTCCTGGGTTCAAGCGATTCTTCTGCCTCAGCCTTCCGAGTAGCTGGGATCACAGGCATGCACCACCACACCTGGCTAATTTTGTATTTTTAGTAGAGACGGGATTTATCCATGTTGGTCAGGCTGGTCTTGAACTCCCAAACTCAGGTGTTCTGTCTGCCTCAGCCTTCCGAAGTGCTGGGATTACAGGCATGAGCCACTGTTCCCGACCTGGATATGTTTCACTGTCTTGATTGCGGTAATGGTTTTAGTGGTTGTTGTTTCTTATGCTCTATCTGGTATTTTTAGATATAAAATATTTAATGATTCCTAAGCTTACTTATTTTACATGGTGTTTATGGAAAGTTTAATTCTTACAAAGCACAAGAGTTCTAACTGGATTGTTGAGAACTGCTTTAATGATATTTATTACTGTTACCTTAATATTTCTGATCTTAGATCTTGACTAATGATGCGCTCAATTTATTTAAATGTGGAGTTTAACTCTAAGACTCCTGTAACTTAGAATGATATTTTGAATGATCTGAATATTATTCATTAAGTACATTTTGCTCAAAGGAAAATATTGTAGTCCACCTCTGACAGTTTAGTATTATTTTTTTGAGATGGAGTCTTGCTCTGTTGCCCAGGCTGGAGTGCAGTGGCGCGATCTCGGCTCACTGCAAACCTCTGCCCCCCAGGTTCAAGCAATTCTCCTGAATAGCTGGGATTACAGGCACCCGCCACCACACCTGGCTAATTTTTGTATTTTTAGTAGAGACGGGATTTCACCATGTTAGCCAGGCCGGTGTCGAATTCCTGACCTCAAGTGATCCACCCACCTCGGCCTCCCAAAGTGCTGGGATTACAGGCGTGAGCCACTGGACATGGCCTTTTTTTTTTTTTCTTTTTGAAACAGAGTTTCACTGTGTTGTCCAGGCCGGAGTGCAGTGGTGCAATTTGGACTCACTGAAACCTCTGCCTTCTAGGTTCAAGTGATTCTCATGCATCAGCTTCCCGAGTAGCTGGGACTAACAGGTGCACACCACCACACCTGGCTAATATTTATTTTTATTTTTATTTATTTTTTGAGATGGAGTTTCTCTCTTTCACCCAGACTGGAGTGAAGTGGAGCAGTCTCCACTCACTGCAGCTTCTGCCCCTTGGGTTCAAGCGATTATCCTGCCTCAGCCTCCTGAGTAGCTGGGATTATAGGCACCCTCCACTACGCGCAGCTAATTTTTGTATTTTTGTAGAGATGGGGTTTTGCCATGGTGGCCAGTCTGGTCTCAAACTCCTGACCTCAGGTGATCCACACACCTCCACCTCCCAGAGGGCTGAGATTATAGGTGTGAGCCACCGTGCCCAGCCTAATTTTTATATTTTTAGTAGAGACAGGGTTTCACCATGTTGGGCAGACTGGTCTTGAACTTAGGACCTCAGGTGATCGACTTGCCTTGTCCCCTCAAAGTGCTAGGATTACAGGCATGAGCCATCGTGCCTGGCCCCAGTTTAATGATTCTTAATAGAATATGAAAAGATTATAGTTGTGTTACAAATGAATTGATGCTGTTAACTTGTACTTTCACTTTTACCAGCTGACAAGATGATAAAAGCAGCCTTCTTCTCAGAAAGACAGTTTGATTATAAATCCAGCTGGGAAGTGTGCCATTTGATGATTATTAACTCAAGGATATATTAATTTTTGTCAGAATAAAGCATTTGATTTTATTGGTATCTTTCCCCTCCCTCTTCTAGGAAATACAGTAGCAGCCATGATAGAAGACAAAGGACCAAGAGTGACAGACTACTTTGTTGTAGCTGGTCTCACTGACACATCTACTCTTTTGGATCAAGAAATAAATCGTTTAGATACTAAGTCAACTGGACCTAAAGCTCCAATTACAGACATTGCCGTTATTATCAAATCAGCTGGAGAAACAGTACCTGAAGGTTACACCTGTGTAGAAGCCACTCCATCAGCTCTCCAAGCAAACTTGAACTATGGAAGTCTGAAAAGCCCAGAACTTTTCCTCTGTTATAAGAGAGGGAGAGATAAACCACCCCTTACAGATATTGGGTATGGTGACTTACTTTCTTTGCTATAGTGAAGGAATAAAATTTATTTAAGGGCCGTGGAAGTAGGAATTTGAAATCCTTGATAGTTTTATTATTACTCATAGTTTATTATTATTGATCGTTTTATGGTTACTTCAGGATTCATTATAGTAATATATTACATGCCCGTATCCACCCTTATTGAATTTCTGTGCATTGCACTTTGTTAGATCATTTGCTTTCAAAAGAATATTGAAATGAAGACATTAGACCTTAAAGTGTTATTTTGTTTCTGTTGTACTTATCAAATAAGATTATTAATTAAACACAATAAAACGAGAAGCTATAATAAAGGCACTGTCATTTTAAGGAGCTGCTTGGGTTATGCAGTGAGTTTTTGTGAAGACCTGTACTTGTTTAACTAAAGAGCAGTCCTATTTTAAATACAATTGTACTATGTGGCTTTTAATGCTGGGAGGAGGGTGTTTACAGATAAGTGCTATAGTTTTCGTGAAGTGTCTAGTATCTAGTCTACCAATGAAGGACATTCTTTTTTTATAAATGCCTACAAAGGTCCACCCTTTCTCCAAATGGCTACCTTGACTCTTCTGTAAAAAGGATGTGCTCTTAGAATACCCATAAAACTTTACCATATATATGTGTGATGTGTTGGGGTGTTTATTATCATTATCATTACTAAAATATATTGTAGATATTTGGGAACATCCTGGCAAGTATTTTAGGATCAGCTTGTCTATTTATACAAAATGTGTAGTAGGAATTTTGATAGAGATTACATTAAACTTTAGATTAATCCGCGGAGTATTGTCATCTTTCCAATATTAAATGATTCAGCTTGTGAACGTGGAATGTTTTCCATTCGTTTAGGTCTTCTTTAATTTCTTTAAGCAACATTGTGTGTTTTTTAACTCTGATTAATTTTATTTCTACGTATTTTATTCTTTTGGATTCTGTTATAAATAGTGTTGTTTTCTTAATTTTTGGATTGTTTGTTGCTGGTGTATAGAAACAGCTGATTTTTGTGTGCTAATCTTGCACTTTGCAACTTTGCAAATTTATTAGTTCTAATAACTTGTGGGTTCTGCCGGGCGCGGTGGCTCAAGCCTGTAATCCCAGCACTTTGGGAGGCCGAGACGGGCGGATCACGAGGTCAGGAGATCGAGACCATCCTGGCTAACACGGTGAAACCCCGTCTCTACTAAAAATACAAAAACTAGCTGGGCAAGGTGGCGGGCGCCTGTAGTCCCAGCTACTCGGGAGGCTGAGGCAGGAGAATGGCATGAACCCGAGAGGAGGAGCTTGCAGTGAGCTGAGATCCGGCCACTGCACTCCAGCCCGGGTGACAGAGCAAGACTCCATCTCAAAAAAAAAAAAAAACTTGTGGGTTCTTTGGGACTTTTAAAAAATATATATATATAGGATCATGTCATCTGCAAATAGAAATGGTTTTACTCCTTCCTTTGCAGTTTGGATGCTTTTTGTGTGTGCGTGTAATTACTCTGACTAGAACTTTTAATATGTTGAATAGCAGTGGTGAAAGCAGGCATCTTGTCTCATTCCTGATTTTAGTTAAATTTCAGTGAAAGCTTTAGGTCTTTTACTGTTGAGTATGCAGTTAACTGTAACTTTTCTTTAAATACCATTTATCATGTTGAAGAAATTTTCTTCTATTCCTAGTTTTCTGAGAGATTTTATCATGAAAGTGTGTTAAATTTTATCAGATGCCTTTTGTCAATTGAGATGATCATGTATTTTTTCTTCCTTTGTTCTCTTATGTGTTACATTGATTTTCTTTTGTTGAATCTTTCTTTTGATGTAAGTATGATACCATACCTTAAAAATGATTAATTCCTTAGTATCATCACATATCCAAATTTTTCTAATTCATGAAGCCTTTTTTTTAAACACTTGGTTGCTGGTTGTTCTCTGTTTGTTGTTGTGGTTGTTTTTTGTTTGTTTTTGAGACAGAATTTCACTTTGTTGCCCAGGCTGGAGTGTGGTGGCGCGATCTTGGCTCACTGCAACCTCTGCCTCCCGGGTTCAGGTGATTCTCCTGCCTCAGCCTCTTGAGTAGCTGGGATTACAGGTGTGCACCACTATGCCTGGCTAATTTTTGTATTTTTAGTAGCGGAGACGGGATTTCACTATATTGGCAAGGCTGGTCCTGAACTCCTGACCTTAGGGGATCTGCCTCCCAAAGTGCTGGGGTTACAAGCGTGAGTTACCACACCTGGCCACTGATTGTTCTCTTTATAGTTGTTCAGGTATTAAGGGGTAGCCATTTGATCACCACTTGTTAAGCTCATCTCCCACTATTGTTGCATTAGAGCTCTGGTGAAATTGTTATAAAGGTCCGCATATTCCATGGAAGTCGGAATCCATGAAGGAGTGTGTAACAACTCAGGCTGAAAAAGAGAAAAAAAAAGTTGTTTAAGAAGTCCTCATTTTTTTCAAATTTTCAAAACCAAAGGATGATTTGTCTTTATATTATCTTACTTGACCTTTATGCAGCATTCGTTTAACTCCGTTAGTGTTGTCCATCCTGTTTAGCTACTGTAGTTTCCTTCAAGTCAGTATAGTTAGGATGGTGATCTTTCAACTTTATAGGGTCATTGAGCATATGAGCCAGATTAGAAAGACAGGGTTCAGAAATGATTGGGAATTGGAGTAATAAAGGCTTTTTTTTTTTCCCCCCTAGAAGCTTGGCTTTAAGGGAAGGGGAAGATAGTTAAGGGCCTAACTTTTCAAATTGTAGCACATGGACCAGTATTATCCAAAAGACCTGGAAACTTGTTAGAAACTCAGAAACTTAGGCACTATTCCAGACCTACTGAATCAGAATCTGTATTTTGGTCCAGTGTGGTGGCTTACACCTGTAATCCCAATGCTTTGGGAGGCTGAGGTGGGAGGAGGATTGCTTGAGGCCAGGAGTTCACAAAAAATAAAAATAAAAATAAAAATGAGCAAGGGCCAGGTGTGGTGGTTCGCACCTGTAATCCCAGCACTTTGCGAGGTGGAGGCAAGCTGATCACTCATGGTCAGGAGTTCAAGACCAGCCTGGCCAACATGGTGAAACCCCCTCTCTACTAAAAAAATACAAAAATTAGTTGGGCATGGTGACGAGCAACTGTAGTCTCTGCTACTCAGGAGGCTGAGGCAGGAGAATCACTTGAACCCAGGAGGTGGAGGTTGCAGTGAGCCAAGATTGCGCCACTGGGCTCCAGTCTGGGCAACACAGTGAAACTCCTTCTGAAGACAAAAAAATAAAAAATAAAAAATTAAAAAATTAAAAAAAATTAGCGAAGTGTGGTGGCATGCACCTGTAGTCCTCGCTACTCAGAAAGCTGAGGTGGGAGGATCACTGGACCCCAGGAGTTGGCGGGTACAGTGAGCTATGATTTTGCCACTGTAGCACTCCAGCATGGACAACAGAGCAAGAGACCCTGTCTCAGAAGAAAAAAATCTATTTTTAACAAACTTCCCAGAAACAGTGGTTTAAAATACCTAGAGAGTGAAGATACATGAATTCAAGGGTTGTTTTTTAACCTTCCTCCCAGGGAATAACCTAGAACATTTTCATATTGAAGGAAGAAATCAATGGAGAAGGAAGGGTAGGAAATATAGGAAAAAGAGGAGATATTTTATAGAATAAAATTATTGAAGGGATGATGTAGACAGCATAGGTGACTGGACTAGCGTTTAGCTTTTAGTGGAAGGGGCCCTTCCTCCCTCCGTCCCTCCCTCCCTCCCTTCCTTCCTTCCCTCCCCTTCCTTCCCTTCCCTCTTTCTTTTCTTTCTTGTCTCTCCCTCTTCCTCTCCCACTTTCTTTACTTCTTTCCTCCTTTCCTCCTCTCTTCCTGTCTCCCCTCCTCTCCCCTCCCCTGCCCTCCCCTCCCCTCTCCTCGACAGAGTCTCACTCTGTCCAGGCTGGAGTGCAGTGGTGCGATCTTGGCTCACTGCAACCTCCACCTCTCAGGTTCAAGCAGTTCTCTGCCTTAGCCTCCTAAGTAGCTGGGATTACAGGCACCCACCACCACGCTCAGCTAGCTTTTGTGTTTTTAGTACAGATAGGGTTTCACCATCTTGGCCAGGCTGGTCTTGAACTCCTGACCTCGTGATCCACCTACCTCTGCCTCCCAAAGTGTTGAGGTTACTGGCGTGAGCCACTGTGCACTGCTGGAAGGGGCTTTTCCTTTGACAAGAAGAAAGTAAGTTAAAATGGGTGTAAACACAGAGTATTGGTTGCAGTGGAGTGACATTAATGATTTTATTGTTCTGTTTTTCTTTTTTCTGTACGATTTCCTTAAGAAGATAAGTAATATCCTTAAGGATATAGGTTAAAATTATGGTAACCTCCATGTCAGTTGAAGGGAAACCAGCCAGGTACTTATTTTGTGTTCCAGCATTCACTGTTCCCTTTTTTAGTATCTTTTTTTTTTTTTAATTAAAAAAATTGTTTTTTTGATATATAAAAATAAGGAGAATTGTTTTTGAGACAGAGTCTCACTGTGGTTGTTCAGGCTGCAGTGCAATGGTGTGATCACAGCTTACTGCAGCCTCCACCTTCTGGGCTCAGGTGGTCCTCCCACCTCAGCCTCCCAAGTAGCTGGGACTACAGGTGAGTACCACCATACCCGGGTAAGTTTTTGTAGTTTTTGTAGTGGTGGGATTTTGTCATGTTGCCCAGGCTAGTCTTGAGCTCCTGAACTCAAGCAATCTGCTCACCTCGGCCTCCCAAAGTGCTGGGATTATAGGAGTGAGCCAATGTGCCGGGCCAGTCGTCTTTTAGAGTCTATCTTTTGACAAGCCCACCTGCCACCCCTCCCATACAGTCATAACTGAAAGACGTGAATCTCTGAAAGATTGTTGTTGCTTGTGGTTTAGGAGCACAACTTAAAAATAAAAGATGACTTACGTAATTATACTTAGGTGCTTTCAGATTGCAAGTGGCTTTTTCATACACATCTTGCAGTTCCTAAGGCTTCTAATTTCTGTTACAGTAGTTTACTGATACAGGTTTGCTAGAGTATATGGTTGTCCTTAAGCTAATTATGATGGTTAATATTTCTCTCCAGATCAAATAATTGTTAATGTCTGTTGACTTAAATGTTTTGGCCTCTTCTTCTCACTTTCCCCCCACTTTTTCCCCACTCTAGTGTGAAGCGGTTTGGAAAACCTATTAGCTTCTCTATTTATAGTAGGAAAGCCTATTAGCTACTGGAAATACAGACACCCATCTCATTAAATTTAATATGAAACACCGTTGCTAAACTTTTGGCTTTTTTACTGTTTTATAAACCGAGATGAGGCATTTATTAAAATAGTACTTTTCTCTAGAAAATACTTTGTTAAAATATGTAAAGTCTGATATTCCCATAGAAATATCATATATACTATAAAGTACAATCATGTATCACTTAATGATGGGAATACATTCTGAGAAATGTGTGTTCTATGGTGATTTTGTCATGTGAACATCATAGAGTGTACATACACAAACCTAGGTGGCGTAGCTTACTACATATGCAGCTATAGCCTATTGTTCTTAGGCTACAAACCTGTACAGCATGTTACTGGGGTGATACTGTAAGCAACTTACACAGTGGTGGGTATATATATATCTAAACATAGAAAAGGTACAGTAAAAATCTGGCATTAAAAAAAAAAGTCACACCTGTATAGGGCACTTACCATGAATTGACCTTGCAGGACTGGAAGTTGCTGTACGTGAGTCAGTGAGTGAGTGGTGAGTGAATGTGAAGGCCTAGGACATTACTGTACACTACTATAGACTTTAGTAAATTAACTTTAGCTTATTATAGCCATTTTACTTTATAAACTTTTAAAGTTTTTGTTAATTTTTTTGATTTTTTGTAATAATACTTAGTTTAAAACACAAATACCATACAGCTGTACAAAAATATTTTTCTGTCTTTAAATTGTCATTTTATTAAGTTTTTTTCTATTTTTAACATTTTATTTAAAAAATGTATTCTTTTATTTTTTATTTTTTGAGACAGGGACTCACTTTGTTGCCCAAGCTGGAGTTCAGTGGCACAATCTAGGCTCACTGCAGCCTCTACCTCCTGGGCTCAGGCGATAATCCTTTCACTTCAGTTTCCTGAGTAGCTGACCTACAAGTGCGTGCCACCATTCCTGGCTAATTTTTTTTTTTTTTTGTAGAGATGGGGTTTCGTCATGTTGCCCAGGCTGGTCTTGAACTCCTGAGCTCAAGTGATCTGCTTGCCTCGGCCTCCCAAAGTGCTGGGATTATAGGCATGTGCCACCATGCCTGGCAAAAATTAAAAAAAAAAAATTTTTTTAACGGGGTCTTGCCTTGTTGCCCAGGCTGGCATTGCACTCCTGGGCTCAAGTGATCCTTCTCCTGCCTCAGCCTGCTGAATAGCTGGGACTGGCTTGGTTTTTAAACTTTATTTTTGGTTTTTCTTTTCTTTTCTTTTTTTCTTCTCTTTTTTTTTTTGAGACAGAGTCTTGCTCTGTTTTCCAGGCTGGAGTGTAGTGGTATGATTGGGGCTCACTGCAGTCTCTGCTTCCTGGGTTCAGGTGATTCTCCTGCCTCAGCCTCCCGAGTAGCTGGGATTACAGACATATGCCACCACATGTAGCTTTTAAAAATTTTTTATTTTTATTTTTAGTAGAAACAGGGTTTCACCATATTGGCCAGGCTGGTTTTGAACTCCTAACCTCAAGTGATCCACCCACCTTGGCCTCCCAAAGTGCTAGGATTACAGGCATCAGCCACCGCCTCTGGCCAGTTTTTATTTTATTATTTTGAAATTGTTTGCAAAGATGAGGTCCTCCTATGTTGCCCAGGCTGTTGTTGAACTCCTGGTCGCAAGCAATCCTGCGTTGGCCCCCCAAAGTGCTGGAATTACAGATATGAACTACTGTGCCTGGAATTTTTTTTTTTTAACTATTTAAACTCTTTTGTTAAAAAATTAAGAAAAAAGGATACATGTTAGCGTAGCCCTGCAGAGTCAGGATCATCACTATCTCTGCCTTCTGCTGCCACTACTTGTCCGACTGGAAGGTCTTCAGGGGCAGTAACCCACATAGAGCTGTCTCCTATGATAAGAATGCCTTCTGGAATACCTCCTGAAAGACCTGCCTGGGCTGTTTTACAGTTAACTTTTTTTGTAAGCAGGAGTATACTCTAAAGTAATTATAAAAGGTATAGTATTGTAAATACTAGGTGATAAGAATTTCTCAGCTCCATTATAATTTGTGGTACCACCATAGTATATGCAGTCTGTGCTTGAAGCATCATTATGTGGTGCGTGACTGTATAATTTAAACAGGGCAGTATGTTATCTTATATATCAGATGCATTTCTTTTTGTTTGTTTTGAGACGGAGTTTCGTTCTTGTTGCTCAGGCCTAAGTGCAGTGGTGAGATCTTGGCTCACTGCAACTTCTGCACCCCTCTCCCCCAACAGTAGCTGGGACTACAGGTACCTACCACCACACCTGGCTAATTTTTATTTTTAGTAGAGATGGGGTTTTTCCATGTTGGTCAGGCTGGTCACGAACTCCCAACCTCAGGTGATCCACTCACCTTGGCCTCCCAAAGTGCTGGGATTACAGGTGTGAGCCACTGCGCCCACCCAGATGCAGTTCTTGAGATACAGAATCATAGACCATACGAAGTTCTTATTTTCTTCCCTTTACCAGATTCATTGGCTTTCAACTGATTGGTTTCTCCAGCTCTTTTGTTTTTTGAGAAATTTCAAATATATGAAAAGTTAACAAACTGTTATAATAAACACAAGTATCCTTTTCTCCTAGATGATAGACTGTGGAATAATGCACAATATACTTGTCACCTACAAATTGACGTTTTTTTCATTTGTTTGCTAAGCTAATTGAAAGGAAGCAGGAGCCACTGTGCCCAGCCTATTTCTTTCTCTTAAACAAAATGTATGTACTCTATACCATATTTTGTACTTTGCCTTTTTTACCTAAGAGTATATACTAGGAATCATTCTATATCTGAATATAAGATCTTTCTCATTTTTTGTGTGTGACTGTATAATACTTACGTGTGTGGATGTATTTACTTTATTCAACGAAACCTTTACTGATGGGTATTTGGGTTGTTGTCAGTTTTGTGTTATTAAAAGAATGCTTTGATGAATAACTGTGCATTTATTGTTATGTATTTCTGGAGGTATGTTTTCAGGTAGATCCTAGAAAAAATTGCCGGATTAAAAGATAAATGTGTAAATAATTTTGTTAAATGTTACTAAATTTTTCTCTATAGTGTTTGTGCCATTTTACATTCTGCCATGTGTGTGTTTTTTTTAATCCACATCCCATCAACAAAGTATGTGGTCTTTTATATTTTTTGTCAATCTCACAGATATTAATGGCATATCAGAGTAATCTCATTGAGGTTAATCATTGCTCCATGTATTTAGGGGCGATTTTCTCTTTTCTTTTGCTTATACTATAAACAGATTTTAAATCTTTACCTTGATTTTTTTAAAGGATATTTTTTACGTATTAGGAAGATGAGCTGTGAGTGAAATAAGTTGTCAAGTATTTTCTTCAGTCAACTTGTCTTTTATCTTTGCTTATGGTGTTCGTTGTCATGTAATGTTTATTTTATGTAGTTTATTTTTCTATTCCCATGTTTTGTTGCTACTAGATTTTGAGTCATAGTCTTTTCCCACTGCTAGGTATACTTTTAGCAATAGTATGATTTAATTCCTTATGTTTAGATCTGTGATCCGCTGGCGGATCCCCTTCTGGTGTATAGTGTGAAGTTTAGACAGAATTTTATTTTTTTTCCAAATGGGAATCCAGTTATTTAAGTCCTGCTTATTAAATTTAAAAATCCATTCTTCCCTTAGTATATTGACATATTACCTTCATCATATACTAGATTTTTCTTCTGTTTCATTGTCTTTCTGTTCACTTACTTGCTAATACTCCCCTGATTTAAATATAGAGGCTTTATAGTATATTTTAATATTAGTTGGGCTTTAACAGCTTTATGGAGATACAGTTCACATGTCACACAGTTTACTTACTTAAAGTGTACAATTCAGTGGTTTTTAGTATTATTTACAGAGTTGTGCAGCTGCCACCACAATTAATTTTAGAACATTTTCATCACCCTAAAAAGAAATCCCATACCCATTAGCAGTTGCTGTTTAGTATTCTTTCCCATCTTCTACCCCGAGGTAACTATTAATCTACTTTCTGTCTGTATGGATTTGCTTATTCTAGACATTTCTTAAAAACTGAATCACTGTATGTGGTCTTTGTGACTGTTTATTTTTTTATTTTTATTTTTATTTTTTCACTTAGCATGTTTAGTTGCTTGTGCTTTTGGTGTCATATCTAAGAAGGCTTTGTCTAACCTAAGGTCACAAAGATTTATTCCTGTTTTTTCAAAGAGTGTTATAGTTTCAGTTCTTACATTGATTTTGATCTATTTTTAGTTTTTTTATGAGTACTGTAAGGAAGGGGTCCAGCTTCATGCTTTTGCATGTGGATATCCAGTTATTCCAGCACTACTTATTGAAAAGACTGTTCCTTCCTGATTGCATTGTCTTGGCACTCTTGTTGAAATCAATTGACTGCAAATATAAGGGCTTAATTTTGGACTCTCCATTTTATTCTGTTGATCTATATGTTTATTCTTATGCCAGTACATTGCACTGATTACTGTGATGTATGGTAGTTTTGAAGTAGGGAAGTGTGAGTCCTCCAGCTTTCTTTTTTTTCCAGATTGCTTTGACAAGAAAAAACAAAGGCAGCTGGGATTTAGATAGGAATTACACTGACTTTATTAATCTTTTTGAAGGTATTGCCATCTTGTCGATTTTCATTAATTTTTCAGTTTTCATTAATCAAATTGAAAACTGATTTAAATTAATTCAGTTTTCGTTAATCTATTTGAGTGTATTGCCATCATTGTCTTTCTGTCCATAAGCATGAGATGTCCTATTTATTTAGCTCTTTAATTTCCTTTTTTTAATTATGCAGAAATTTTATTTCCAAGCTCTTCAAAGACTGTTACAAACATGAATAATGTGTCCATCCAAAAAAGTGTTCCACATTAAATCAAAGGCACATCATCAAAGTAAAACACTTGTGACGTTAAGAATTATTTTAGGTTATAGTATTTTCATGTTAGTTTTTAACCATTTACAATGTTCTGTGGGTCACATTTTAAACGTTTTTAAAGATATGAAATTCTGTATTTCTTTACAGCCACAACTACAAAGTAGAGGAACTTAAGAATACAAAGATCGAATCTGCTTCATTTATATACACGATGGGGCAGCCTAATGCACTTCATAACATTAAGTTTTCCAAAAAGGTTTGCTAAGAAACCGCTCCTATATTTAGTGTTAAAAATAAAACAATCTTCCCATTTAGAAAAATCAAGACATCAGTCAATTAGTAAAGCCTATTCTTCCTCCCAGCAATTTGTACTTTCTTGTATTCATTTAGGAATTGTGAATTCATGAGAAAAGAACATATTTTTTATGGTATAAATATCTTCCAGGAACAACAGTTTACAAGTTTAAATAAACACAACTATTTTCCTTCTTAAAATGTAAACATCCAGTAAATAAAACATACATGATATTCCAGGTATAGAAAATTAGTAACTCACTTATGAAACAGGTGCATTTTGGTATATTTGGTGGTAAAGTTTTTGTCTTATGTATAAAAGTACTTGCACAAAAAAAGAGGCTATTACTATTTAAAACTCTGTTCCTTCACCCAGTTTCCTCACTCAAGTAGAAACTCATGAATTTTTGTGATTTTCGCTATAGGACCAGGCCACAGGAAAGGGCTAAAACATCTCTAATTAGAGTTAGGGAAAAGTGTTTTCTTGAGACTTGTAGGCAGTCGTTCGTCACTTTGTGCTTGAAGGCATTCCTCAGTGAACTTCTCTCCAGTCTTCAGAGTAAAGCACAGGATCTGGGCTCCCGGAAGGGGTTACTTCTGTCTGTAACACCCACCAGCAGGGCATCCTTGCAGGCTTTCTGCATACAGTACTGTTGAAGCTCTGCAGCTGCCTGAGAGACCTTGATCCTCTCCACGCCAGCCTCCAACTTGAGCTGCTCCACCAGGCGCTGCAGGGCTCTCGTGCTAGCCCCGGAGTACATGGCGGCGGCGCTGGGCTCCGAGGGCCTAGCTCTTTAATTTCTTTAAATAATGTTTTATAGTGTTCAGAGGATTTTTAAAGCTAAAAAATTGACAAATTATGAAGCGAATTTTTATGAAAACATCTGAATACTTGGTGAAACTTCTAGGAATTGACCTGAAGATGTTTGTGGTGTTGCCCCTTTCTTTTTTCATGTTTCTTGTAATAAGTAGTACAAAATCAAGTTGTTCAATCCTGTTTACACTTCTTAAATTATGTTTTGGCTTTTGAAAAATAGTTTAGAGACTTATAGTTCCCAAAGGAATAATTTTAATTTTGGTTTGTTGTGAAGATTTGGGAAACATTAGGAGAGACCAAAAAAATTTTATTTGGTTTCAAGAAGAAAACCAGCATTAACCTGAAATGCATGTACTATATATATGTACATATGTATGTGTGTATGTATGTATCTATATCTATTTCTTCCCCTTCCTGCCATGCAGAGTTCTATATGAAGGGAAAGAACGGCTTATTCCAGGATGTGAAGTGATCCTAGCCACACCCTATGGTCGCTGTGCCAATGTCAACAATAGTTCAACTACTTCACAAAGAATCTTTATCACTTATCGAAGGGCTTCTCCAGTTCGACCCCAGAATTCCTTGGCTGTAACTGATATCTGTGTTATTGTAACCAGTAAAGGAGAAACTCCTCCTCATACCTTCTGCAAAGTTGACAAAAACTTAAATTGTGGAATGGTAAGAATAAAGTTTTCATCTTCAAAGTTTCATATGAAAACGAAAAGGGATACGTTTTGGATTCCTGTTTACTGTTGGGTGTATACTTTACTCACATTTTATATATTCATGATGCTTGTTTTTATTGTTTTCTAATTTTTATGATTTATAATAATTTTTAAAATCCTATCCCATGATTTATAATACTTTCATCTGTAAGTCAGGGATATTTTGGGGGGAATAAATCCTAATATTGTGTTACATTAACAAAGGTTTTATTCACTTTTGGATTTCAGTGGTGTCTTTGGGGACAACTGCAGGGTTAGAGTGGGTAGAAGCTCTTCTTATGTTCATTCATTCATTCATTCATTCTTTCATTCATTCATGTTTTTGCTTTTTTATTTTTTTGGGACAGAGTCTTGCTTTGTTGCCCAGGCTGGAGTACAGTGGTGCGATCACAGCTCACTGCAGGCTCACTGAGCCCCCCCAGGCTCAAGTGATCTTCCCACCTTAGCATTCTGAGTGGCTGGGACTACAGGCTAGTAGAGACAGGGTTTCATTATGTTGGCCAGGCTGGTCTTGAACCCCTGACCTTAAGTGATCCACCTTCCTTGACCTCCCAAAGTGTGGAATTACAGGCGTGAGCCACCGTGCCTGGCCTGTTTTTGTTTTTGAGACAGGGACTCCTTAAGTTTCCCAGGATGCTCCTGAACTCTTGGGCTCAAGAGAAAATATTGCAGTTTTGCAAACTTATTTTTTTTTTTAGATGGAGCCTCACTCTGTTGCCCAGGCTGGAGTGCAGTGGCACGATCTTGGCTCACCTCAACCTCTGCCTCCTGGGTTCAAGCGATTCTCCTGCCTCAGCCTTCCAAGTAGCTCGGGCTACAGGCGTGTGCCACTGTCCCCAGCTAATTTTGTAGTTTTAGTAGAGATGGGGTTTCACCATATTGGTTGGCCAGGATGGTCTCGATCTCTTGACCTTGTGATCCGCCTGTCTTGGCCTCTCAAAGTGCTGGGATTATAGGCGCGAACCACTGCACCCAACCCATGCATACTTACTCTTTAAAAGGACTCTAGTGAAGAAGAATATGAACATAAATGTTTGATACATAGTTTTTAAAGACTACAGCTTACTTTTGGTTCAGATTTACTTTGAAAAATATCTTGAGGTCAAACTAATATTAGCTTAATGTTGTATAGGCAGAGGTGACAAATGCACCCAGAACAATTAGTGAGGACAGGGTTGCCTCTGGAGGTGATGACCTCATAGCACTCCAGTGACCCCAGTCTTCCCCAGTTTGGGCTCCAGTGCACACTTCGCTTTGTGCTGTGTCTTACAAGAAGGGGCAATCTCTGAGTGATTGTGAAATTCTAAATCTTTTGAAATGGCCTTCATATCAGTTTGATTTTTGTAGCATTTGTTTTCTTATTCTCTTCTTTTATTTTAGTGTTCTGAACTTCATGCTTTGCTGTATTTTATACTACATAGTTCATTATATAAACATGTGTTTTAAATACTCTTCTGAGTAAATAATAGGAATCTTTAGTTGATACCCAACAAAATCAATTTCTTTTCACTCTTTTGTCTTTTTATAAACCTAATTTATGTTTTACAGTGGGGTTCCAGCGTGTTTCTGTGTTATAAGAAGTCTGTACCTGCTTCAAATGCAATAGCATATAAGGCTGGTAAGTGAGTTAAAAAAAATTGTCTCAATTGCTGTAGTTATTGGTGCATATTAACATTTGGCTAAAAGAGACTGTGCTCCCTTATGTAGTTTGTAGAATTGATCTATTCATAAAATTGTCTATAATTTTAGCATATAAAGATATGTGTTTTCTTAAATACATTACATATACAAGATATATTAATACCCCCACCAAACAGGCTGTTAATTTAATTTAAACATTTATCCAAAGCAAACATATGGGGAATAATCATTCAAGCTTTTGGTCTACGTTTATAGACTTAACAGTATAATGGAAAGTTGCTTACTCTCTGACCTTTTATATTTTGGCAATCAGAAAGGTGTCAAACTGCATCTTTACTTCTTATATTTCCTTCTCTTATCTCTTTGTGTCTGATTTGAAACCACATGTTACTTGCCATGAAAGGTGGACTTGCTTCCTTTCTCCTTTGTTGCAAAGAATCAGCTATATGGAGGAGAGGAGGGCCTGAGAAACTTTTCTGCCATGAAGTGTTTGAGAAATCTATCGCCACATTCTTACTGCACATTAAAGTGTCAAGGGCTGTAAAGATTTAAGTGTCACCTCTTCATTCCACTGGTATGGTGGGATAAAAACTGAAAATACAGGTATGCTCCAGTTGTAAATAGAAAAGATACTGGAATACTTCTTTGTGAAAAGAAGCAGTGCTAATTATTTTTTGATTATGCACAGTTCTTGAAATATAGTTTTACTTCAGGGAAGTCAGGCAAATTCATATCCAAAAAATCGTGATTTTCATAAAAACATTCATACTAATGAACCAAACTATTGAATTTATAATATAAAAATAATGGCAATGACTAACATATAAAATTCAGTATCATTTTAAAATCTGATACTGTAGGCTGGGCATGGTGGCTCACACCTGTAATCCCAGCACTTTGGGAGACTGAGGCGGGCAGATCGCTTGAGACCAGGAGTTCGAGACCAGCCTGGCCAACATGGTGAAACCCTGTCTCCACTAAAAATACAAAAATTAGCCTATCATGGTGGCACGCACCTGTAGTCCCAGCTACTTGGGAGGCGAGGCACAAGAATTGCTTGAACCCAGGAAGCGGAGGTTGCAGTGAGCTGAGATCGTGCCACTGCACTCCAGCATGGGTGACAGAGCAAGACTGTGTCTCAAAAAAAAAAAAAAAAAAAAAAGTGATACTATTAATACTGCTGTAATATGTTGATTGTGTGTGATTTCTTATTTTTTTTTTTTTTGTTATTGTTGTTGGTGGAGAAAAGGTATCACTTAAAAAACTTATAGAAAGAAGTTGTACCAAACTATTCAGTTATTTGAAATGAGACACTTATTTTAGAATAGAGAGTTTTGGATACTGAATTTGGGCTCAAAATTCTACTGATTTTTGAAGTTTTTCACTTAGAGATGGTCTATATATTGATGACCTCAGAGGCTAATGAACTGATGCCATGTAGCTAATTTATTCTGAGGGGGCTTTATTGTGGTTTTCAGAGTATCCCTTGCTCCTACTTTCTGGGTCTCACGTATTCTGTACTTAGTCACAGTGTTTCTGTCTCGTTTACTTTTCATGTTGCATGCCTTTTATACTGCTTCTCTCTCAAGATGAGTTTAGGGGCTATGATTATTTCTGTTGCCTCAGCATTATTTCATAACACTTGTCTCTTCCCTGAATTTTTCACAGAAGACTAACTGAAGTAGTTGGTAAATTTTTCTGTATGTTTCTTACCATTTTTCACAAGGTGTTGGCGTGTGTAGAAGAAAATACATTAAGATTGGTGATCAAGATTGGTTGAATGGAATCTCAACTAGTATATTAATACATTTTTATGTTACAATGAACTATAAATCCATGGGTAAAATATCAGGGGTAAACTTGTTTATTTTAGTTTCTGTTATAGCAAGAGAGAAATCAATTTTAAAATACCACACAAGTATTGGCTTGAAATTTGGCATTAAAATATTCCATTAATATCTATCATATGCAATTTATGGAAAAGTAAATATTAAAAAAATTTATTGTTGTCTCATTCTTCAAAAGGTTTAATTTTTAGATATCCAGAAGAGGACTATGAGTCATTTCCACTCTCAGAATCAGATGTGCCTCTCTTCTGCCTTCCTATGGGAGCTACTATTGAGTGCTGGGATCCTGAAACCAAATATCCACTTCCAGTTTTTTCAACTTTTGTCTTGACAGGTTCTTCAGCCAAAAAGGTATGTTTTTGCCTCAGTGATTAAATGCATTTTGTCCATGTTTTTATTTCATAAAAAGGTTAATATAAGTTTTATTTGAATGTTAGGATTATTTAGACATGATACATTTTGGTTTAAATTTACACTGTCATCTCCAAGATGAGAAATCAACATGAAAATTGCTATCAGGGATATTGATACCTCTGGAACTTCTACAGAAGCAAAGATAAAGTCTTTCTGGATAGACACCTTCAAAACCCAGGTGTCAAGATGAGATGATCATGACAGATGGAGGACATGGGTACCGTAGAAAGAATCAACAGACACAATTAAAAAGCTGGGTTAGACCCTCACGACATTGAAATGACAGAATGATGATATATAGGATGTTGTAAGTTAAAATATCATTGAGATGACTTACGAACTAATGGAGGGGCTCAAAATATCAAGGACGGAACAGGATATTTTGAAAAATGAATAGATTGGGAAAAGAATCGAGGGTTTAGAAATGAAAAATATGGTCCTTAAAATTAAAAATTCAGTGAGTGGGTTAAACAGCAGAGATAAGGCCAGGTGCGGTGGCTCACGCCTGCAGTTCCAGCACTTTGGGAGGCTGAGACAGGTGGATCACTGCAGACCAGGAGTTCAAGGCCAGCCTGGGCAACACAGCCTAACTCCATCTCTACTGAAAATACAAAAAATTAGCCAGGCTTGGTGGTACACACCTGTAATCCTGGCTACTCAGGAGGGTGAGGCATGAGAATTGCTTGAACCCAGGAGACGGAGGTTGCAATGAGCTGAGACTACACTGTTGCACTCCAGCCTGGGCTATAGAGCGATACTCTTTGTTAAAAAAAAAAAAGAAAAGAAAAGAAAAAAAAGCAGAGATAAAACATACATGAACGGATAATTAGTGAAGTGGAAGATAGGTTACCTTAAATGTGGTACATACAAATGTAAAACATAAAAGGAGTTTAAAAATGTAGCAGCTAGAACTAGAAGGTCTAACAGATATTTAATGAGTTACAGAAGGAGAGACTAGAAAAGGATCCTAAGAGCTAATGGTTGAGAGTTTTCCAAAGTTGATGAAAAAATTGAGTCTCCAGATTAAAGATGTACTCTGAATCTTTTAGCAGAGAAAAATAAACAAACAAATAAGTAAATAGTAATCCCACCTCTTTTTTTGGGGGGGCGGGATGGAGTTTCACTGTGGTTGCCTAGGCTGGAGGGCAGTGGCGCGATCTCGGCTCACTGAAACCTCTGCCTGCCAGGTTTGAGTGATTCTCCTGCCTCAGTCTCCTAAGCAGTGGGATTACAGGCGTGTGCCACCGTGCCCGGCTAATTTTGTATTTTTTTTGTTTAGTAGAGACAGGGTTTTACCCTGTTGGTCAGGCTGGTCTTGAACTCCTGACCTAAAGTGATCCACCCACCTCGGCCTCCCAAAGTGCTGGGATTATACAGGTATGAGACACCATGCCTGGCCTGTCCCACCTCTTTTTATATCATAGTGCTATCATGGAACAGCAGAGACAAAACAACTAGAGAGAAAAGACATTTATTGTCTTATGTAAAGCATATATTGTATATAACAGTAATAATGACATAAGCTGATTTATAAAGAAGGCAAAAATAAACAATATTCAGAATAAAAAGCTGATAGCAGTAGAAATTTAAAAATTGAAAACTTTCTTTTTTTTTTTTTGAGAGAAAGTCTCGCTCTTGTCCCCCAGGCTGGAGTGCAATGGCACGATCTCGGCTCACTGCAACCTCTGCCTCCTGGGTTCAAGCGATTCTCCTGCCTTGACCCCCCAAGTAGCTGGGATTACAGGCACCTGCCACCATGCCCAGCTAATTTTTGTATTTTTAGTTGAGATGGGGTTTCACCATGTTGGCCAGGCTGGTCTTGAACTCCTGACCTCAGGTGATCTACCTGCCTCAGCCTCCCAAAGTGCTGGGATTACAGGCGTGAGCCACCGCTCCCAGCAAAAATTGAAAATGTTCTAAAGAAATTTAATAAAACAGGCGATTTTATTGAAAAAATATATAATCTGAACTGACTCATGCGGATGAAACAAAATACATCTGTGACCTCATTCTGCAGGTATAGGCTACACCTTTACAACCACTGTGTTAAAGATAGTATGTGTAAAGTATCCAGCATAGTGCCTGGAACACAGAAAATACTGAGTGAAGGACAATATTAACTTGATTGCCCACTGCTAACTTGTTAGCTTAATAATCATTTATAATTTATCCTGCTGAAAGTAGTAAATATAACTGAAAATTTTAAGATCTTCAAACATCAGGTACCTAATATACTTTGGCAGTAGAGAACAATAAAGCCTCATTTGAGATGTGAGTACTGGGTGATCTGCTTGGCTTTTTCATTGTTTAGGGGATATTGACATGTAAGCATTGAGGTGTGTAAAATGTATGTTTATGCATTTGTCATTGCTTGTTAAAAACTTTGAGATCACTTTGAAATAATTGTATCTGGGAATATTGTGTGTATAAAGGTAAGAGTTACTGTGATATAGATAATGAATAAACAGTTGGCAAGATTTATAAAATACAGAAGTAAGGATTGATTGTTGGAAGAAGGGGATGGGTTAAAAACTTTGAGATCACTTTGAAATAATTGTATCTGGGAATGTTGTGTGTGTAAAGGCAAGGGTTCCTGTGATATATATATAATGACTAAACAGTTGGCAAGATTTATAAAATACAGAAGTAAGGATTGATTGTTGGGAGAAGGGGATGGGTATTAAGGAATGGGCAGATCAGAGGAAGTACCAAGGCTAAACAAAATATACAAAGGCACAAAATTATGAACTAGTCTGTGTGCCTGGTAGCTCTGTATTGTTGAACAACAACAGCAGGTACTATTAGGAATTGAGAGCATCTTGCCACTTACACGGACTGTGGCATTTTACCTGTAATGAGGAACTTTTGAAGGGTCAGATGTTACCTCTGAAGGACTGTTTCTTCAGTGTACTTTTCACTAAAATACTTTCTTTTCTGACTTGAGACCAGTTAGGGCTTCAGTAGTTGCTTTGATACGTGATAAGTGGAAGTGGAATTGAACATGACTTCGAAGTTTCTGGCTTGGGAATTGTGTAGCATAACTGAGTAAGATCAGGAATATTGGATGAAGTATTTAGATAATGAGTTCACTTTTGAAAATATTGGTTTGGGATGCCTGTACGACATCCAGGTGGAGATTATTAAGTAGTCATTTTGAAAATAGGAGTCTGAGGTTCAGGGGAGAGGTCGGGTAGACCTGGAGATAAACATTTGTGTTTTATTAGTATAGTGATTATAGTTAAAACCTAGAGAGAATGAAATTTTCCAAATAGAAGTGTGAAGCTAGAACCTTAGGGAATACTAGTATTTAAATGATGGGAGGTGACATAATTGGATCTAGTATAGGAAAGAGAGAAGTAGCCAGGAAACAAAGAGAAATTTGTACTGTCAAAGACAGCAAAGGAATAAAGAATTTCAGAGGAGTGTCAGCTCTGTCTTGTGTCATACGAGGTGAGGGTGTGGAGGAGTTGAACCTGTGAACATTGCTGATGAGAAAGTCAAATGCTGCTGCTGCAACTCCTCCAAAAGTTAAACATAGAATTACCATACGATCCAGCAGTTTCATGCCTAGGCATGTACCCAGAATAATTGAAAGCAGAGACTCAAACAGATACTTGTACGCCAATATTTTAGCAGGGTTATTCACAATAGGCAAAAGGTGGAAACAACCCAAACGTGCATCAACGTATGAATGGATATACAAAATATGGCATATACATATGATGGAATTATGATTTATTCCTTAACAAGGAATGAAATTCAGGTATGTGCTACAATATAGGTGAATCTTAAAAACATTATTCTAAGTGAAATAAGCCAGACACAAAAGAATAAATTTTGTATGATTCCACTTATAGGAGGTAGACCTAGAATAGCTACCCTTATAGAGACAGGAAGTGCAATAGAGATTACAAAGGGACTTGGAATGAGGGCCAGAGAATGGGAAGTTACTGTTTAAGGGTTACAGAGCTTTTGTTTGGTGGGGGGTAATGAAAAAGTTCTGGAAATGAATAGTGATACTAGTTGCACTCCATTGTGAAGGTACTTAATACCAGTTAATTATACACTTGAAAATGGTTAAGGTGGTACATTTTATGTTATGTATATTTTACCCCAATTTAAAGAAAATCACAGGCTAGGCGCAGTGGCTCACGCCTGTAATCCCAGCACTTTGGGAGGCTGAGGCGGGTGGATCACCAGGTCAGGAGATCAAGACCATCCTGGCTAACACGGTGAAACCCCGTCTCTACTAGAAATACAAAAAGTTAGGCCGAGTGTAGTGGCTCACGCCTGTAATCCGAGCACTTTGGAAGGCTGAGGTGGGTGGATCATGAGGTCAGGAGATCAAGACCATCCTGGCTAACATGGTGAAAGCCTGTCTCTACTAACAATACAAAAAATTAGCTGGGCGTGGTGGTGGGCACCTGTAGTCCCAGTTACTTGGGAGGCTGAGGCAGGAGAATGGCATGAACCCAGGAGACGAAGCTTGCAGCAACCCAAGATCGCGCCACTGCACTCCAGTGTGGGTGACATAGCAAGACTCTGTCTCAAAAAAAAAGGAAAAAAAAAAAATTAGCTGGGTGTGGTGGCATACACCTGTAGTCCCAGCTACTCGGGAGGCTGAGGCAGGAGAATCTCTGGAACCTGGGAGGTGGAGGTTGAAGTGAGCTGAGATTACGCTGCTGCACTCCAGCCTGGGTGACAGAGTGAGACTCCATCTCAAAAAAAAAAAAAAAAAGAAAAAAAAAAATCACACAAAAAACTAAGTTGAGTGAGGTCATTAGAGTTTGTTCTCTAATGCTTTCATTTTAAAAATGAAAGCAAGTTATAAGAGGTTACCATCCATTTTTGTATAAGATTTATAGTTGAATGTATAAAATTCTGTGGAAAAAATCTTGCGGGATTTATATCAAAATCTGGTTATCTCTGGGGTAGAAATTTGGGTGAGTTTTTTTTTTCATAATTTATCTGTATAAGTATACTCTGAGCAAATATTTCTTGTGTAATAAGAGAAAAAGAGAAGCTAATTTTTTCAAACAAACTGAAATCTTATAACACAATTCTCTTACTCTTTAGGTATATGGAGCTGCCATTCAGTTTTATGAACCTTACTCTCGGGAACTTCTATCAGAGAAACAGCTTATGCAACTGGGCCTATTGACGCCTGTGGAGAGAAAAATGGTCTCCAAATCCATCAATACAAACAAATGCATTTGTTTACTCTCACACTGGCCTTTTTTTGAAGCTTTTAGGAAATTTCTTATGTTTATCTACAAACTTTCTGTGTCTGGACCACATCCTCTTCCCATTGAAAAGTATGTATATGAATAGAAAGATGGCTGGTGGAAAACTGGGTATATAAATATATACGTTTGATTGTTTGTGTAACTTTTAGCAGCAAAGTTGGAAGGGAAGGAAGGCTACGTTTACCCAACATTTTTTTTTTTGAGACGTCACCCAGGCTGGAGTGCAGTGGCACCATATCGGCTCACTGCAACCTCCACCTCCTGGGTTCAAGCAATTCTCTGTGTCAGCCTCCCGAGTAACTGGGATTACAGACACCCGCCACCACGCCTGGCTAATTTTTGTAGAGACAGGGTTTCACCATCTTGGCCAGGCTGGTCTTGAACTCCTGACCTCATAATCCACCTGCATCAGCCTCCCAAAGTGCTGGGATTACAGCCATCAGCCACCAACTTTTTACTTACTCCCTTCTTCACCTGAATCATTGACTGTGAGCTTAAAATTGGATAGTAGTGGCAAGGATGGCCAAATAATAATCTTTTGAGAATTCACCTGAAGAAGTAACTTACATAAATTATATTGTGAGTGTTCTTCTTCCTGTTTATTCTCTAATAACCAAGAGACAAATAGTTACTGCTGCACACACACCCACCCACCCATACAAGTGGCCATTCCAAATTCTAACCATAATACCTCTCTAAAGTGATGTCGAAATTAGTAAGAATAAGTTAGTTGATGTTAAAAGTGAAGTTTTTGTTTTAGCATTGACAGAAATTCTTTGAGCTTTCTCTAGTTTGTAATTCTTTTTGTCATGCAGTCTTTCTAAGCAAGAAAAATATATGTTGAACTACTCTTTTTTAAATGATCTTTTCTGATTTCTAGTGGCACACTGACTTCTGTTTATGATAGTTTATAATTTATGTATCCTGCTGACAAACCAAAAAGTGTCAAGAGCTTTCTGTAATGTATTAAAGTATGTGTAAACATAGATGTTTCTTACAATTTCAGAACTTTTACATTATAGCAGAAAAAATATCAGTGAAACATACTAGTTTAGTGGATAAGGTAGGGGTAATTATGCACAGATATAAAAATAATGCTGTCCAAAAATCACCTTTAAAAAGAGTAAAGTACTGTGCATAAACTCATCATAATTTGATATTGAAATATGGATGCAACTTTCATTTTGCACTCTTGAAGTGGCAATTTAATGATTTATAGTTCTGGGTTTAACATTCAGCTGTCAGATTAATTTGAAGTTTTTTGAAGTAAAATGTAATGTTAGTGACAAGTCAGCAACCTTTTGAAAAATTAAGATTCTATAAATAGCTTGTGAAAATAAAATCAATGTATATAATCAATATCTTTTTCAGTTGAAGTAATATGTTGCATTTTTGTGGCTCCTAAGAAGCTCTAAACTTTGGAGAAACTTAAGAAGTAATTTTTATAGGTGCAGAAATAGAATGGGTAGGTGGTTCATCCAATGTTAGAGTAGTAAATCTGGGATTAAATTCAATTTTAGTGTAAATTCATTGTAGCACAGTTAGTTGCTCCCTGTACTGCCATGGAAAACCAGGGCTATAAAAATTCACTCCTTTCATGAAAACTATTTTTATGCTATTTTTATTCATCTGGTAATGATAGGGGATGGGAATAGAAGTCAGGAAATACATTGTTTATTTCAGAAGTTTGATGGACATGGATAAATTCGTTTACACTAAGCAAATTTACTTACTTAGCCTACATTTTAGATAAATGGCCATATCATATCTGGGATGATATATAGTGATATTTAAGATTTGTTAAAACCTATGATGCATTCTAGAAAAGTAATTATGATATTTATTTCAAATTTTTTTTCTAGGCACATTTCACATTTTATGCAAAACATCCCTTTTCCTTCACCACAAAGACCGAGAATCCTTGTCCAGGTAACCAAAAGAGAGTATATTTGGGGAGAACTTTGCATATGCTCACCCCAGTCATTGCAGAGTGGATTCTATATACCTTTGGGTTTGAGGTGGAGCAATATGCATTCGTAAAGTCCTTGAATTTTCTGTGCTTTGTAGCTTTACTTAACATCCTTTCTTACTGGGTTTTGGATTTGAATGTACAGAATTGGAATAATTATAACCCTTGGTTCATAACATTTTCATTTTTGGCCCATGCATGGCCTTTATGTATCTAATTTTAATAATGTAAAACCCAGGATTATGTTTGAGCATGGTCTTAATATCAGATTCTCTAATAAATATTAAATATGAAATGAGCAATGGTTGGAGGGCGTTAACTTAAACAAGGTCTATAATAGTACTGTGCTAAAGGACCAGTTTTCTATTTTCAGTAAGTAGCAGACGTAGGTAGGTATACAGCTTGTGACATATGCAACACGAGCAGGTCTATACCCTCTCTATAATAATAGTTCCACTGATTACATGCTTGGATATGGGAGAGAGGTCAGATTGGCATAAAAGTTGCTTAGTGGTTTGCTGTTCATTTGTATACTATATCTTTCTGGACTATAACAATTAACATACTGGCATACTTAACATACTTTGAGTAGCAGTGATCTATAGCGGGAAGCCATTTAAAAGTTTTTCTAAGACATTCTTAACATTATGTATGGTGGGATTAAGTCAGGTATTGTTGATATTGAATGTTATTTCAGTTCTGCAAGTATTAATGTGCGAAGCAACTGCCAAGTGCCTACAGTCGGTTGAGTAAATGAATTTGAAGCTTTTCTGAAGCAGTAATTCCATAAATTTTAAATAATTGTACTTTAACCAATTAAGTGAATCAAAATTCAAATTGACCATTTGTTGAAAAAGAACTAATGTAACACTTCTGAGTAAATACAGCTATCATTTTATATTTTAGTACATGTTTCAAAAAGCGTGTTTGCATATTAAATTATTGTTTTCAGTATTACCTTTGATCTAAATATATAGATTTCACAAGTAGTTTTGAAACTTATATCTTGTTTTGGTTAATTTATCTTTTTTTTTTTTTTTTTAAGCTGTCAGTCCATGATGCATTAATATTATCACAGCCAGTTTCTACACCTTTACCACTAAGGTAATTACTGGTATTTAGAATGATATATGTATTCACTTGGAGCAGAATGCTTTAAAATATTTTAGTGATTAGTAAAATAACAATTAACTTTAGTAATTGTAAAATAACAATTAACTTTATTAGTTAAAACTAGGCAAAAATAGCCTTAATGTTTCTGACTTTGATAGCTAGATGGATGGTAGGGTTGTTTTATTAATGGGAACAATTCAGAGAGTTGCAAGATTGGATGTAGAGGACACTTCCCTTTTCTTCTCATCTCCCCTTCCCATATCCAGTTCATAACTAAAGGTTTAAGGTGAGCTGATTTTTGCTTTCTAAATATCTCGAATCCATTTACTTCTTTTCATCTGCATCATAGTAGACTTCCATGATGTCTTACCAGATTACCTCACTACTAGCTTCTTAACTGGTACCTTTTTACTCATCTTCCTTCAGTTCTTTATCCACCCTGTAGCCAGTGTGTCCTTTTGAAAATGGAAATATAATAGTATATTTCAATTTCAGCCTAATCTGTTGCTGTTTTCATCCTTTCCCTTACTATGCTTTAGTCACAATAGATTTATTTCAATTTCTTGGCTATGACAACAGCTTTTTCTTGCCCCAGGGCCCTTGCATATATTGTCTGTCACCGCTTCATTCCCATCCTTGTCTCCTTTCTTCTGAGTTCAACTCAAATGGCTATTCAGGAAAATCTTTCTTGATAAATGCGTTTTATTACCAGAGGATGAATTTAAATCACCCAGTTATCTATCTTATTAAATTTGTTACTTTTCATTGATAAACAAGTAAAGACTTGAAATTAACACTAGACTCTCAAGCTGTTAATACTTAAGAAATAATTTAATAAGCAAATCTTAACATGTTTTAGCAAAATAGTTAACAGTGATCTATTTTTCTCTTTTTTTTCCTAGTGGAGCCAACTTTAGCACCTTGCTGATGAATCTGGGTCCTGAGAATTGTGCAACACTGCTGCTCTTTGTTTTACTTGAGAGTAAAATTCTGCTGCATTCTCTTAGGCCAGCTGTCTTGACTGGGGTAGCTGAAGCTGTTGTAGCTGTAAGTATAGAATTTTCCTTTTAATACAAAATTACTGACAGATAATTTTTACTCCAAAGGGAAATTTCTTTCAAAAACAGCAACTTTGAAAACAACAACAAATTTTTAAAAAGTAACTTTGAAAAATTAGGTGCCCAGTAAAAGTCGAATATAATCTGCTGGCAAAGAGAAGTAGGAAGTATAAAGAAAACAAAGGTGATATCTATTTTAGGAAAAATGTCAGTTTCCGATTTTTCATATTTTAGAGTTCTTCCCAGAGTAAAAACTATATGATTGTATAATAATTACATGGTTAATTTCTCCCTATTTTAACTTTTAATAATTGTGAATCAGTAATATAGAGGAAATTCTAAGTGATTGTGAAATAGGATAATATACAGAGGCTAAGCTCTTGTGTAAAGCATAAGTAAAATTAAATTGTTAAATTGTTATTAAAGTTGTTCGCTGCTTAAAACCCTTTGGCTTCCCATTGCACTCAGAATGAAGTCTGATTGAGAGGCACAGTGGCTCACGCCTGTAATCCCAGCAATTTGGGAAGCCGAGGTAGGCAGATCACCTGAGATCAGGAGTTCGAGGCGAGCCTGACCAATATGGAGAAACCCCTCTCTACTGAAAATACAAAGTTAGCTGGGTGTGGTGGCACATGCCTGTAATCCCAGCTACTTGGGAGGCTGAGGCAGGAGAATTGCTTGAACCCAGGAGGCGGAGGTTGCAGTGAGCTGAGATGACACCATTGCACTCCAGCCTGGGCAACAAGAGTGAGACTCTGTCTCAAAAAAAAAAAAAAAAAAAAAAAGAATGAAGTCTGATTGTATAGGGCTTTATAGGTCATTGTATAGAACTTTAGATATTCCAGTTCTCCATTAGTTGTTTAATTTAAAATAGCTGACTCTCCTCTCTTCCCTTCCCCATTTTAAGAATGTAAGTCTCCTGGGAGTAAGGACCTAATCTCTTGTTTATTCCTGTATTTTCAGCACTTGTTACAGTTGCCTAGCACAGAGTAGGCCCTCAATAAATACTTGTTAAAACAACAAACGCGGTAGGTATGTCTCCAAGATCTTAATCTGGTTGGAGAAGTGCTGTTAGTACTGAAAACAATAGTAACCATAGGAGACAGCTTCTAAGAGGATCCTCATTAAGTATTACTTTTCCAAGTCATCACAGTTGTGTGTGAAGGCAAAAGTTGTTAGAATATGAAAATATTTGTTAATGAACTGACCAGTTTTAGAAAGTTCCCACCCAGGCCAGGCGCAGTGGCTCACGCCTGTAATCCCAGCACTTTGGGAGGCCAAGGCAGGTAGATCACGAGGTCAAGAGATCGAGACCATCCTGGCCAACATGGTGAAACTCCATCTCTACTAAAAGTACAAAAATTAGCTGGACGTGGTGGCGCATGCCTGTAGTCTCAGCTACTCGGGAGGCTGAGGCAGGAGAATCGCTTAAACCCGGGAGGTGGAGGTTGCTATGAGCTGAGGTTGCACCACTGCACTCCAGCCTAGCGACAGAGCAAGACTCCGTCTCAAAAAAAAAAAAGTTCCCACCCAAATATTCCTTACTAAAACAGTAGTGTTTATTTAATCCCCTTTGTCAGAATAGTGGTGGCCAAGTCTCTTGATGGATTTCACTAATATGGTGCAAGAACAGTTGAAAAAACTGCTCATGGAATTGGTAATCATATGAAAAATGCCAGAGTGTATGAGGTTTATGCAACTGATGTTGGAGAGCTGTCTGAATTGCATGCAAAATTATTTGTAAGTCATGATTTGGTAGCTATGCCAATTACTATTTGAAGAAGAGAACATGGAAAAGAATGGTCACAAAACAAATGCTTCAAAAGGAGAATGATTTAAATATCAAAGAATATCAAAGAATTAATGGAGACCCATAGCAAAGATTGGTGAAATGTACAAGTACTTTATAAAAAGTGACTCTATAGTGTTGCAAAAGGCAAAGGTGAAGAGAAGGATATCATGTTTTGCTAGCACATAGCTTTTTTTCTAAGGTTTCTTAGATAGTTGCAGGTGTAACACACCTTTTGTTGAATAGAAGATAATTGTCACTCAAGAAACCTGAAGTCCTTGCAGGGTCCTTTGTGAGTGACTCTGCCCCTCAGCAATCTAATCTTATTTTCCACTACTCTTCATCTTGCTCATTCTTCTTCCAGCATTCTGGCCTTACCGTCCTGGGAGCATTAGGCATTCCCCATGCCTTTGCCCTAGCTGTTCCTTCTCATTGAAGCACTCTTCTCTTATATATCCCGTTGGCTAAATCTCTCACCTTCTTCAGGTTTCAGCTCTGTTGTCACTTTATTAATGAGGCCTGTCCTGTTTGTCCTAATACAACCTGCTTTTCCTCTCTCCTGCTCTGAACTCTCATGTCCTTCACTTGGCTTTACTTTTCCTTTTTTTTTTTTTTTTCCATAGCACTTATTACTTCCTGACATACAGGTTGAGTATCCCTTGTCTAAAATGCTTGGAAAGAAGTGCTTTGGATTTAGGATATTTTTAGATTTTGGCATGTTTGCAGAATACACGCTGGTTGAACATCCCTAATCTAAAAATCTGAAGTCCTAAATGCTTCTATGAGCAATTTATTTTCTGTGTCATGTTGGTGCTCAAAACGTTTTGGATTTTGCAGCACTTTGGATTTTGAATTTGCAGGTTAGGGATGTTCAACCTGTAACATAATATTTTATTTATTATGTCTTTCATTTATATTCTCTCTTTCTGCTAGACAAGGTGTTTGCAAATGATGGCCGAATCCTGCCTGCCACTTGTTTCTATAAAGTTTTATTGGAACATAGGCCATTTATTCATATATTACCTATGACTGCTTTCATGCGTGACAGCAGAGTTAAATGGTTGTGACAGAGACAATGTGGCTCACAAGGCCTAAAATATTTACTGTCTTCTACAGAAAAAGTTGCTGATTCTTATCCTAAACTATTAACCTCATGAGGAGAGTGATCTCTTTCATTTATTGTTAAGATCTCGTTATGTAGAACAGTAATTGGTACATAGCAAGTGCTCAAATATTAAGTAAATAAATGTTTGAAGACAAAATTCCAATTCTGAATAACCCTTTGTAATAGCTGGCAGAGGTAGTAAGTGTTATAGGCATTTCTTTGGGGTGAATGATGACAGATAAGAGTGATAATTGAACTCGACCTTAAAAGATAACAGGGATTTTTATAGTAGAAGAAAAAAATTATCATCCGTAAAATTTTAGTACTAGCTAATTATTAAATTTTTTTTTTGTAAAATTTATTCATTTATTTATTTATTTTTTATGGAGATGAGGGTCTCACTCTGTTGTCCAGGCTGGCCTTGAACTCCTGGCCTCAAGCAGTCCTCCTGCCTCAGCCTCCCAAAGTGTTGAGAGTCACTGCATTTGGCCTTAACATGTTTTAGTCTTTTTTAAAAAAACATCAAAACTTTTTTTTTTTTAAGAAAAGCACAAATGATACAATTGAAGTAAAACTTTGTAAAGGAAAACAGGTAAAGATTCTTGAGAAATGTTTTTTTCTCTTTTTTCTTTTTCTGTCTCATCATGTCTAGATAGAGGAATATTTTATATATTGACTTTTTCTTTTTCTTTTTTTTGAAACAGAGTCTTGCTCTGTTGCCCAGGCTGGAGTGTAGTGGTGCAAACTCTGCTCACTGCAACCTCCGCCTCCTAGGTTCAAGCGATTCTCCTGCCTCTGCCTCCAGAATAACTGGAATTACAGTCATGCACCACCATACTCAGCTAATTTTTGTGTTTTAGTAGAAACAGAGTTTCTACATGTTGGCCAGGCTGGTATCAAACTCCTGACCCCAAGTGATCCACCCGTCTCAGCCTCCCAAAGTGCTGGGATTACAGGTGTAAGCCGCCATGCCCAGCCTATTGACAGTATTTTTAAGATGCCAGACATCACTAATGTTTATTTGAACAGTTATGATTTTTTTTTTGTTGTTGAACTCTTTAATTAACTATTAGCATTCCCTAGATAGTAATTAGTTTTTTTTTTTTTTTTTTAAATCCTTGATGCTTTTAGTTGGATTTTGATCTGAGGTAATTTTGAGAATTAATAGGTGAATGAAATGTGTAAGAGTTAAAGATAATAAGTTTGTTTTATGATATTTTGGGTCATTTTATCTTATTTTGACTCCATAAAATTGGAATGTGGGCTTTGTATAGATACTAGAAGAATTAACGTGCAAAAAGCTGTTAGTATTTTTATTGTGTTTGATCATCATCGTCATGACTTGAAAATTTTAATTACATTTGTTCATAGTATTGCTTAGTAGTGTTTTATAGTCATTTAGTTTTGGAATGAAGTTTAAGGTAAACAAAACAGTGATTTTAACTGCTTTTCAGTGATCCCTTTTCAGTAATACTAGTTACTTAAATAATTTTTATTGCAAATTTAAAATTTGGTTAATTTTTTAAAACTTTTTTCCCAGATGATCTTTCCATTTCAGTGGCAGTGCCCATATATTCCCCTTTGTCCTCTTTCACTGGCTGCAGTGCTTAGTGCACCTTTACCATTTATAGTTGGAGTTGACTCAAGGTATTTTGATCTTCATGACCCACCACAAGATGTTGTTTGCATTGACCTGGATACGAACATGTTATATGTGTAAGTTGATTCGTTTTATATTATCTCCCATTTATGTTTTTCACTATATAGAGTTACAGTTCTTTGAAAGCATCTAGAAATATGCTATTTTTGGTAGTTGTTAAATCTTCCTCTTAAATACAGTGGCTCTCAACCAGGGCAGGTGTCAGAATCTGAGAACACTGTGTGATTTGGAAAAAAAAAAAGTTCAATATTATGATAGTTTATATCTGGATGACAATGTTAAATGTAAGCAGGAGATGTTTAGGTTTATCAGAAGAGACTATGAGTTTGAAAAGTAATGGTTAAACACTGCTTTCAGAGCTCAAGAGACGATAATGCTTTCTAGGTTTAATTCAAAATCCATATGTAAGTAAAATGGGTTTACCCATTGGAGATAAAGTTTAGTTACAGTATAGACTGATATTATACCATTTGTTTAGTTGTCAGGATTTGAATTTTATAAGGATCTGTTCTTTACTGCATAGAAATTTATGTTAAAAATCAGTTATAGTTTGTGTTTGCTGAAGGTGATAAGTACAGCAGTGGTACAGCTGAGGGTTCAGAGAGTAGCAAACTACATTAATAAAAGGAATAGTTCTGGATGGATGTTTAAGGGTTACCCCTTCCCCCACCAAAAGTGGGAAAGGACAGTAAATATTAAAAATTTTCTTATGTTGGTGCCAACTTCCAGGGTGTGGAACACTTATTCTTTACTGTTTGAGATTGGTAGAAAGTGAATAGAGAAATATTTTAGGTGAGGCCTAAATAGTTCCAACAGTAGAATTCGTTGGGAAAATATTTTTATATGAACCAAAAAAATAGCCTAAAGAAGGAAGAAAACATTTGCTGTAACTTAAAATATAATTTTGACATGGATCTACCGTTGTATTTTGAAACTGTATAACTGTAGTAGCTCCTTATGTATATTTAGATTTACTTACAGCTTGAAAGTAATGAACAACTTGAATGAATTAGTTTTTTGTAGCACACACTTTATTGTTTATAGGCTACTCTCCCTGAAAAACAATTATTTCAGGAATGTATTCGTGGTGTTGCTTTTAGAAATGATTATTTGTGAAGTTAATACTCAGATTTTTTACCTTGTTTTATTTATTATTCCCAATAAAATAATATGGAGATTCTTAATTTTTCCCAGTTTTGAGTAACTTTTATAAAACTTCTGGTAATCAAAACATTATTTTCTAAAACAAATTTGAAGTGTTTGCTCAGTTGTATAAATAAATACCTGGGCAACATGGTGAGGTTCCATCTATATAAAATAAATTAGCCAGGAGTGGTGGTGCGTGCCCGTAGTTCCAGCTGCACAGGCAGCTGAGGAGGAAAGATCACTTTAGTCCAGGAGGTCGAGGCTGCAGTGAGCTATGTTCACCCCACTGTACTGCAGCCTGGGTAACAGAGCAAGACTCTGTCTCCAAAAAAAAAAAAAAAAGCCTCCAAATTGTACAGAATAATGTAAATAACTTGTATCTGTTCACCACAACTTTATTAATAGGCCAGGCTCGGTGGCTCATACCTGTAATCCCAGCACTTTGGGAGGCCGAGGCAGAGGAATCATCTGAGGTCAGGAGTTTGAGACCAACCTGGCCAACATGGTGAAACTCCGTCTCTACTACAAAAATTAGCCAGGCATGGTGATGGGCAGCTGTAATCCCCACTACTTGGGAGTCTGAGGCAAGAGAATTGCTTAAACCCAGGAGGCGGAGGAGGTTGCAGTGAGCGGAGATCACGCCACTGCACTCCAGCCTGGGCGACAGAGGGAGACTCTCTCAAAAAAAAAAAAAAAAAAAAAAGAAAAAAGAAAATATTAGCAATAAATTTGAAATCTCTAGATAGTCCTCCATAACGATATTTTGTTCCTGTCTCCCAGAGAGGAGCTCCACATCCAACCATCATCTTGGATAAATTCCAAATCCAACCATCATCTTAGATTTGGAGTTTATCATATACATGTATTTTTAAAACATTTATTATATATGTATTAATCTAAATAAAGTTTTGTTTTGCATACTTACAAATTTTTTTCTACTTGAATAGTTTTCTGTGAATTGCTTTTTTGCTTACCATTCTTTGTGAGGTTCATCCAGTTCATTTTCAATGGTGATCAATGTCAATGGACATTTAGGTTGTATCTAGATCTTTGATGTTAGGAACAAGGCTGTTCTGATTATTGTTGTATATGTTTCCTTGAGTATATGCTCAGGAATTCCTCTGACGCATATACCTGGAAGCGCTAATGTTGCTTGGTAGGGAATGAGCATTTTCAACTTAATAGCTAATACCAGATTACTCTCCCAAGTTTACTCCGTCCTCAGCAGATGAAAGTTCTCTTTGTTTCATATCCTTGCCAGCACTTGTGGTCAGACTTTTACATTTTTTACCAATTTGATGGTAATGGTATTTCACTGTGGCTTTAATTCACATTTCCTTAATTAGTAGCAAATGGAGCATTTTCATACCTTTGTGCTCCTTGGTTTTCCTCTCCTGTGAATTGGATGTTTCTTTTGTTGGTGCGTTTTGCTGTTAGATTGTCTTTTTCTTTTGATTTGTAGAAATTGTATATCTAATCGGGAATTAATTATTGGTCTGCTGTATGCATTCCAGATAGCTTCTCCCACATTGTGACCTGTCATTCCATTCTGTTTTTGGTGTCTTTTGATAAACAGAGACTTATTTTAACTTACCAAATTTTAGATTTCTCTTTATGGAGTACTGTTTTTGATTCTTATATATGAAATATTTCACCTTGAGGCCGTGAAATACTATCATGGTTATTTTTTAAGTTGTGAGGTTTACGTGTCTCATTTAGTTATTTAATTCAGCTAAACTTGATGGGACATACCGCTTTCTGTATTTGTATAGATATATATCTGGTCTTATTCTTTTCCTTTGATTTTTTTTCAATCTCTTGCCAGTATTATACTATCTTAATGGCTTTAAAATTAAGTTGTCTACAACATGAATGAACCTTGAAAACATTATGTTAAAAGACCTTCTATTATGATTCAGTTTACATGAAATGTCCAAAGCAGGCAAATCTCTAGAGGCAGAAAGTAGATTGATTAGTGATTGCCTTGGAATGGAGAGGATGAGAGTATTGGAAACTAAGTGACTATGGGATTTCTTTTTGAGGTGATGAAAATATTCTAAAATTGCTTGTAGGCTGGGAGCAGTGGCTCACACCTGTAATCCCAGTATTTTGGGAGGCTGAGGTGGGTGGATCTTCTGAGGTCGGGAGTTTGAGACCAGCCTGACCAACATGGAGAAACCTCGTCTCTACTAAAATAACAAAGCTAGCCGGGCATGGTGGCGCATGCCTGTAATCCCAGCTACTCGGGAGGTTGAGGCAGGAGAATTGCTTGAACCCGGGAGGCAGAGGTCGCAGTGATATGAGATCGCGTCATTGCACTCCAGCCTGGGCAACAAGAGCAAAACTCCGTCTCAAAAAAAAAAAAAAAAATTGATTGTAGTGGTGGTTACACAATTCCGTGAATATAATAAAAACCATTGAATTGCACACGTCATATGGGTGAGTTGTGTGGCATATGACTTTATATCTTAATAAAACTGTTTTAAAAAGTCATGGTATGAGACCTTTTTTTGGCAGTGTCCATGGCGAATCCCCTTACTCCTGTTATTTTTGAAAATTGTTTTCACTCTATTTGGTCTTTTGTTTTTCCATATAAATTTTAATACCATCTTGTTAAGCTCTACACAAAATTACATTGGCATTTTTGTTAGAATTTTATTGTATTTATAGATTCGTTTGGAGGCAGATGATACCTTTTTGACACACATTGAAAATATGCACAAGAAATATGACCCATGAATGTGGTATTTCACTTCATTGATCTTTCAAAATTTTTCAGTAAACTTTGTGTTTTCTCCAGAAAGATAATCACATCTTTTGTTAGACTTATTTGTTCCTGAGTATCTTTCAGTTTTTATTGCTACTGTAAATGGTATTTTTAATTAGACTTTCTACTTGTTGCTGGGAAATGTAGTTGGTTTTTATGTAGCGGCCTTATATCTGGCAACTTAGTTGAATACTGTTAATTTGTATATTATCTTCAATTTTCTGCCTATAAACATCACATTTCTCTACTTATACTATCCTAATGTATTTTAAAATTTTTTGTCTTAATTCTCCAGCTAGGATCGCTAGTGTAATGTTGAATATAAGTAGTTGGTATCTTGTCTTGTTTCTAATTTCAAAGGGGATGCTTTGAGCAGTTTATCATAAATTATGATTATTGGTATACAGCAGGTATTGACATCTGGCCCAAAGCTTGTTTTTGTAAATAAAGTTTTATTGGAACAGAGCCATGCTCATTCATTTACATATGGTCCATGCCTGCTTTCGTGATGCAACAGCACATTTGAGTAGTTATAGCAGAGATGGGGTTTCGCCACGTTGGCCAGGCTGGTTTCAAATTCCTGGCCTAAAGTGATATGCCTACATCAGCCTCCCAAAGTGCTGGGATTACAGGTGTGAGCCACCCTGTCTGGCTACAAAAGATACATTATTAAATGAAAAAAATCAAGGTGGTAGTTGTGTATTGCAGTGTGCTGCTACTTGTGCAAAAGAAAAGGCAGGGAATAGTTATATTAACTTGTATCCGCTAGTTTTGGAATAAAGACACATTAAAATATGCTCAAGAAACTAGTGATTATGTATTATGGGGGTGAGGGAACTGATCAGACGTGGAACAAGGATGTGTGTATGTGTTTTAAGTTATTTTTGAGCTGTGTGATCATATTAAAGTTTTAAAACTCCCAGTGTGATGGTGGATTTGTCAATTGCATTTTATAGTCATTTGGACATTTGCTTTATGTACTTAATTAAGGCTGTGTTATGAGGGACACTCAAGTTCAAAATGGTTCTGTAGTTAAATGAATACTTTTATCTTGTAGGTACTTTAAAAACAATCACTGATGCTCTTGTTGTTAGTTTGTGCTTTTCTTCTCATTAATACTTTATGCTAGATATATCATCTTTGGTATATCTTTTCCCATCCTTTTAATTTCAGATATTCTGTGTATAGTATATAACTGGCATTAGAAACCCAATCTAACGTTTGTCTTTTTATTGAAGAATCCATTAATTTACATGTATTGTTATATATTTGAATATTTCTGTCTCATTTTGTCCTTTTTGTTTTGCTGTTATTCTTTTCTCTCTTTCAGATTGACTGAATTATTCTGTTTTTTCCCCATCTACTTACCTAAATGTTATGTGTATGTGTGTGTGTGTATATGTATTAATTTCATATTTATGTTCCTTTAATGATTCCTCTTAATTTTTTAATATGGGTGCTTAGAACTTGAAATTAATATTTTACTCTTTTTTCAAGCAGTAAAGTAGACTTTAAAATACTTTAATTGGCAACATCCTCTTACTCTTACTGGTACAAAAACAATGAATTTTACAATTAATGGCCCTCTAGGTTAGATGAGATGCATTTCATCTACCTACAGTAGCCCTGTGTATTAGGTACATTATCAGTCCTCATTTTGTAGATCAGAAAATTGAGTAACAGACGAGTTGAGTGATTTATACAAAGTCACACAGATAGTAAATGTCAGAGCCAGATTACAAATGGATGATAATCCAGACAATAATGACAGTATGTTATTTGGGGGAGGGGGTTAAAAGATAGCACTAAAATATTAGACAGCGATGACATAAAATGAGATAAATTGATCAGAGTTAAACTTGACATGCCATCACTTTTAAGACACAGTTTCAAGAGATGTTAAAGTATGTCTTTTAACAGTAGCAGGCACAAAGGAAGTGTTAGCTCTTTTATTAGACATTTGTTCTTACAGAGAGGATATTATGTTTGCTTCCATTCTGGTGGCATTAAGCCAGGGAGCACTTGAAGTTAGTTATTTTGACTTACAGTTTCTTGTGCCATGCCAGTAGCGTGCAGTCAAACTCATAACCCATTAGTTGGCAGGCATACAGTAATGAATTCTCAGGGGAGATCCCTCCCCTAATCAGAATCCAAGCTGAGGGAGCTACGCTATGAGGACACAAGGCATAAGAATGATGCAATGATTAGCCAGGTGTGGTGGCATGTGCCTGTAATGCCAACTACTTGGGAGGCCGAGGCAGGAAAATCTCTTGAACCTGGAAGGAAGAGGTTGCAGTGAGCTGAGATTGTGCCACTGTACTACAGCCTGGGCAACAGAGTGAGACTTCCCCTCGGGGTGGGGCTGGGGGGCGAAGAATTATGCAATGGACTTTAGGGACTTGGGGGAAAGGGTGGGAGGGGGTTGAGGAATAAAAGCCTACACATGAGGCCAGACGCGGTGGCTCATGCCTGTAGCCCCAGCACCTTGGGAGGCCAAGGCAGGCGGATCACGAGGTCAGGAGATCAAGACCATCCTGGCTAACACGGTGAAACTCTGTCTTTACTAAAAATACAAAAAATTAACTGGGTATGGTGCCACACGCCTGTAGTCCCAGCTGCTTGGGAGCCTGAGGCAGGATAATCGCTTGAACCCGGGAGGCAGAGGTTGCCGTGAGCCAAGATCGCACCTCTGCACTCCAGTCTGGGCGACAGAGCAAAGACTACGCATGGGGTACAGTGTATACTACTTGGGTGATAGGTGCACCTAAATCTCAGAAATCATCACTAAAGAACTAATTCATGTAACCAGATACCACCTGTTCCCCCAAAACCTATTGAAATTAAAAAAAAATTGACATATTTTACTAAAAGATTTAAAGTATGCAAAAAAAGATTCCAAAATGCAATCACTTGCTTAGGAAAAAAGCTACATGTGAACTGCACTGAGTACTAAAGAACAATACTATAAAATAGAACATGATTAAAATAAAAAATAATTTAATTTTTTATTAAAAATTAAATTTTTATTAAATTTATTAATTTCATTAATCAGCTAATATAAAGGTACAACCAGGGTTCCAGGTTGATCCTAAAGCTGGAATCTCTGCCTTTTTCATTATGTCATGCTACATTTAGAGAAACCTAAGCAATTCACTGACTTAGGGAAAAGGCTTAGAATTGTAGCATTTTGGGTTAAAAAAAGAATCAGGCTGGGTGCGGTGACTCATGCCTGTAATCCCAGCACTTCGGGAGGCCGAGGTGGGAGGATCACATGAGGTCAGGAGTTCGAGACCAGCCTGGCCAACATGATGAAACCCTGTCTTTACTAAAATAAAAAATTAGCTGGGCGTGGTGGCGCTCCCCTGTAATCCCAGCTACTTAGGAGACAGGCCAGAGAATTGGTTAAACCTGGAAGGCGGAGGTTGCAGTGAGCTGAGATCATACCACTGCACTCCAGCCTGGACGATAGAGTGAGACTCCGTCTCAAAAAAAAAAAAAAAAAAAAAAAAAGAAGAAAAAGCGGAGTCAGCCTTTTAAGCGTACCAGTTTTATTTGGAAGTTTCAGTTCTAACATACTTCTTGGTGAGACTGAAACTTGGTCTCCTGTTCTGTGAGAAGCCTTTAATATCCAAGGCTGTCTATTAATCCTCAGGGCAGATGTGGCCTTGGTGTTACTCTGGGTTTTCAACCCCTGAAGATTTCCCCGATTTTCTTGCCAGCTTAGCCATAAATTTTAAAGAACATTTGTTATATTTATGCTAACTTTTGTAAAAAGAGGGCTTTTTAGGCAGTTCTGTCTGCTGTGTTTTATATTCTTATATTCTTGGAATATATATATATATATGTATATACACACATACACACAGATATATATATTTTGTATTTTTGGAATATAAAGTTTTAGAAACAAGCTTTTAGTAATACCTTTAAAAATGGTCATCTCTGTGGCTTTGGGTTGGGTTTGTTTTGTTTTGTTTTGTTTTTTGAGGCAGAGTCTTGCTCTGTTGCCCAAGCTGGAGTGCAGTAGCGCAATCTCGGCTCACTGCAACCGCCACCTCCTAGGCTCAAGTGATTCTTCTACCTCAGCCTCCTGAGTAGCTGGGATTACAGGCACACACCACCACACCCGGCTAATTTTTGTGCTTTTAGTAGAGACGGTGTTTTACCGTGTTGGCCAGAGTGGTCTGGCTTTGGTTTTTGTTGTTTCATGATCATAGATTATATTGAATAATGGTGTTATGATTAATTTATTTTTAACTGTGAGGGCTGGATGAACTACATATACTTTTAATCCTTCCTTAAATTCCAATTCTTCTCTTTGGGCACACAGCATTTTAGAAGCCTACCAGTAGGTAGTTTGAAGTCTCAAGTCAACTAGATTTGACTCTCAGAATATTATAATTCTAAAATGTAATTTTTGAAGCTAGACTTCAGTGTTGTATTCCTGACTCCAGCATTGAAAATATATGTTGGAAGGTTAGAATGAGATGGCTAAATTTGACAGAGGTTGGTTGAATGAAAAGAGAACTTCCTTGAAATTCACTTATTCAAACTGTTTGCATCAGTTATGACTGCAGTAAAAACATCTTTTCCATTTTCTAGCTTTAGGTTGATGCAAGAATTTTGTTTAGTAAAAGCAGATTATAAATAACACATTTTATGAATTTTGTTCTGATTTAATAGATCAGATGAAAAGAAGAGCATGAACTGGAAGCAACTTCCCAAAAAGCCATGCAAAAATCTACTTAGCACCTTAAAGAAATTGTATCCCCAGCTGTCTTCAGGTAATGTGAGGGAAAAGGAATACTATTGATGAAGGAATGTATACGAGAAAATTCTTCTTAAATTTAACATAATACCATTTTCTGTTTTTTTTTTCCTTTGTTAGTTCACCGAAAAACTCAAGAAGGCTCAGCGATTGACATGACTCCAATTGAAGCAGATTTTTCCTGGCAAAAGAAGATGACACAGCTTGAGATGGAAATTCAAGAGGCATTTTTGCGCTTTATGGCATCTATTTTAAAAGGATATAGAACATTTCTCAGACCAATCACAGAGGCTCCTTCAAATAAAGCCACAGCTGCTGATTCATTGTTTGACCGACAGGGTGGGTAGCACTGAAAGTACAATTCCTTTTATTGAAGTGAAAATATTTTATATTTGATGTTGCTGCCAAGAAATACTTACTCTATAAATTATTACGAATTCACATTCAAATATAATGAACTTCCATGTATTTGTAACCCAACTTTATGACTAGAATTTCTTGTAATTTTTATAGCCCATTTTTTTCCTGAGAAATCTGAAACTAGACATATTTAATTATGAAAAGTCAAAGATGTTACCTATATTTACAATACCTTGTCAGTTATCTTAGTAGAACATAACTGGAGATTTGCCTTCAGGTATTTCCTCAATTTTGCATAGTTCTTGGATTTGTACACTTTTTTTCTTTTTTCTTTTTTTTAATACAGTGGAGTCTTGCTATGTTGGCCAGGCTGGACTCGAACTCCTGGCCTCAAGTGATCCTCCTCCTTCGGCTTTCCAAAATGCTGGGATTACAGGTGTGAGCCACAGCAGTTGGCCAGATGTGTACACTTTTGGCTTTACAATTAGTTTGTGCAATAAGGGCACCACATTTTAAACATTTTTGACTAATGTAGCTTTGTTCCAGGGAAAAACATATACTCATTATTTTTAGTATGTTTTGTTTTAGGGAATTATAGATAGAGATTTTTGTTGTTATTCAGCTACTGTTATATATGTAGTAGCAATCTTACATCTATATCAATATTTATTTGAAATTATTTTACTTTTCTGTGCTTTTTACCTAGCGATTACTTTTTTAAAAAATCTGTATTTTCCCATTAATCCTTTTGTCCTTTATCTTTTCTGCTTTAAGATAACTTGCCACTTAAATATTTAGTTACCACTTACTAGCTAGTTATTAGGTAGGAATATAAAGAAGTATAAAACCTAGCTCTATGGGGTCTTAAATGGAAAATAATGAAAATATTTTAAAAATAGAGCAAGTAGTCAAGAAAATATATTTTACACAGTTTTAATTTGGAAGTTTTAAGAGTTCAGAAAAAAAAGGGATATTCTTCCAAATATTCCAGTATTTCAAAATGGGTATTTTGGAAGACTTCATGGAAGAAGCATGACTTAGAAGAATGGGTAGAATGGAGATAAATGGAGAAGAACAGGAAAGGCTTTCTGGAAGTCCATAGGCATTAAGAGTCAAATCTGAGTTAGAATTTCTGCTTTGTTATTTATAACGTCTTCATGGAGCTTATTAAAATTTTCTCGACCAGACGCAGTGGCTCACGCCGTAATCCCACCACTTTGGGAGACTAAGGCAGGCAGATCACCTGAGGTCAGGAGTTCAAGACCAGCCTGGCCAACATGGTGAAACCCTGCCTCTACGAAAAATTTAAAAATTAGCCAGGTGTGGTGGTGTGTGCCTGTAATGCCAGCTATGTGGGAGGCTGAGGGAGGAGAATCACTGAACTCGGGAGACAGAGGTTGCAGAGAGCCAAAATTGTGCCATTGCACTCCAGCCTGGGTGACAATGGAGTGCCATTGCACTCAAAGCCTGGGAGGTTGCAGAGAGCCAAAATTGTGCCATTGCACTCCAGCCTGGGTGTCAAGACCGTGACAAAACTCTGTCTCAAAAAAATTAAAAAATAATAAAAGTGTTCTCATTAATAAAATGGGGGCTATATCTACTTCATCGTTGTGAAGATTAAATGAGAAAATATATATGAAGCAACTAGTACAAGTACTTTAAAATACTCATGATACCAGCTATTATCATTCATGGTCATAACAAAATGGAAGTAGCATCAAGATCTAAAGCACAAGGCCTGCAGATTAGTTTGCTGGGTCTGCCGTAACAAAATACCACAGACTAGGTGGCTTAAACAACAGAAATTATTTTCTCGTGGTTTTGAAGGTTAAACTGAGATGAAGGTAGTTAGCAGGTTTGGTTTCTTCTGAAGCCTCTTCCCTTGGCTTGTAGATAGCTGTTTTCTCCATGTGGTCTTCCTTCAGTGTTTGTCTTATGTCCAAATATCCTCTTCTTACCAGTCTTACTGAACTAGGGTCTACCCCATAATCCTCATTTTAGCTTAATTACCTCTTTAAAGACCCTATCTCCAAATAGTTACATTCCAAGGTACTAGGGGCTAGGAACTTAATATATAAATTTTGGGTCAGGCACAGTGGCTCATGCCTGTAATCCCAGCACTTTGGGAGGCCAAGGCAAGCCGATCACCTGAGGTCAGGAGTTTGAGATCTGTCTGACCAACATGGTGAAACCCCGTCTCTACTGAAAATACAGAAGTTAGCCAGGCATGGTGGCACATGCCTGTAATCCCAGCTACTCAGGAGACTGAGGCAGGAGAATCTCTTCAACCCAGGAGGCAGAGGTTGTGGTGAGCCGAGATCACTGTACTCCAGCCTGGGCAACAAGACTGAAATTTCATCTCAAATATGTGTGTGTGTGTGTGTGTGTGTGTGTGTGTATATATATGTGTATGTGTATATATATATATGTGTGTGTATATGTGTGTGTATGTGTGTGTGTGTGTGTATATATATATGTATGTATGTATACATTTTGAGGGGGACACAGTTTCACTCATGACAGCACATTTGGGAAAAAAGATTACATGGTACAATTTGACCAGAGTGATGAGCTTTAGAGGTGCTGTGGAAGATAAGGCTGAAAATAAGATTAGGGCTCAGATTGTGGGTAGTTGTAAATGCCAGATGAAGAGTACGGATTGTATGGGAGTGGCATCACTAAAGGAATTTGAAAAGATATTTACTCAGTTTTCAGGCCCTAAGGTTTTATTGTAAACAGTTAAGCATTTGGTCTACTAGGGGACACAGACATTAGACAAGAAAAAAATGTAAATACTAACTACTTAATAAGTGTGTTTTGAAGGAAAGTATTGATTACAGTGAGAGTGCTAGTTAGGTCTGAGAAATATTCCTTGAAGAAATAACAAGGAATATTAGTGTCCTAAGGTACTTTGGTGTGCTACTTTTAAGTTTGGGTCTAAAAAGCAATAGTAATTAACTAGGAATTTTGTATATGTGGTTTTGGCTTATTTTATCCTTATATTGTTGTTTACCATTTCTTCTTCCACGTGTATTGCCTGTAAACTTGTGGTAGGTTCAAGAGCTGCAGTGTCCAGTAGAAATATAATGTAAGCCACATATAAAATTTAAAATTATTATAGTAGCCACAATAAAAAAGTGAAAAATAGGGGGAAAATAGTAGCATTTCAGCATGTAATCTGATTTTTAAAATTATTGATGAAATCGTTTACATTTTTTTTCCACAAACATTTTTTTTTTTTTAAGACAGTCTTGCTCTGTTGCCCAGGTGGAATGCAGTGATGCAATCTTGGCTCACTGCAACCTCTGCCTCCCAGGCTCAAGTGATTCTCCTGCCTCAGCCTCCCGAGTAGCTGGGATTACAGGCGTGCACCACCAAGCCTGGCTTATTTTTGTATTTTAAGTGGAGACAGGGTTTAGCCATGTTGGCAAGACTGGTCTCGAACTGCTGACCTCAGGTGATCCGCCTGCCTTGGCCTTCCAAAATGCTGGGATTACAGGCGTGAGCCTCTACGCTTGGCCCACATCTTTCAATTCTGGCATGTATTTTTTACTTACAGTGTGTCTTCATTTGGATCAGTTACATTTCAAGTGCTAAATTGCCATATGAAGATAGTGACTACTGAATTAAACAGTGCAGATCTAGCGGCTTGGTTAGATTCAGGTTTAATTATCTTGGCAAGAAGTGCCAAAATACATGGTGCTCACTTCTTCCTATTGCATCATCTTGAGAGGCACATGCATGTCTGACTGTCGTACTTCTAGTGTTCCTAATAAGTTTAAGGCCTCATTCATTCATTGTAGTTCACCCGTTAGCCTTTGACTTATTTGGTTTAGCAGCCTTTGCTGATCATTGCCTGGATCCACTAGAAGAAAAGAAAGCCTTTTCATTATAACTTGTGGAGAGTAATTTATTTCTATTTTATTTAAGCTTTTCTCTACTAATTAGTATCTAAAAGGGATGGGAATCAGGACTACAGCATCAAAGAAAGAAAGGCTGCAGAGAAAACCATGTTTGAAATGGTGGCATTAACCAGGTTATGCAGGATGTTTTAGGATTAGTGCTGGTTTCAGTTTTTATCCTAAGAGTAATTGGAAGCCTGTAAAGGATATATCATTAGGTAATAGGATCAGATTTGCATTTTTTACAAAAATCACTCTTTGAAATGTTAAAAAGAAGAATCTCCTTGGCTTCCATATAGAGATTGCACTGGAGGCATTGAAGTATGGATCTACTATTTAGGAAGTAGCCACATTGGTTTTAGGGATTATTAGAGGTGACCTGGATTAATTGATGATAGTGTGACTAGAAGAGTGATTTTTTTAGGAATTAGATCGAGTAGAACCTGGTGATTGAATATGGAATGTAAGGTAGAGTGGGAGATACCAAGAGCGGTTTTGAGGTTTTGCCTTTACCAACCAAGTGAATGGCCATGCCCTTTATAAAAAGTAAAACAACAGAAAAAAGGGAAGGAGCAGATCGAAGGTTTTTTTTTTTCTCCTTTTCTTTTTTTTTCTTTTTAAGATGGAAAAAAGAGACTTGAATATGCTGATGAGAAATAGCTAATAGAGGCTGGGCACAGTGGCTCACGCCTGTAATCCCAGCATTTTGGGAGGCCGAGGCAGGCAGATCACTTGAGGTCAGGAGTTTGAGATCAGCCTGGCCAACATGGCAAAACCCCATCTCTACTAAAATACAAAAATTAGCCGGGAGTGGTGGTGCATGCCTGTAGTACCAGTTATTTGGGAGGCTGAGGCAGGAGAATCACTTGAACCTGGGAGGTGGAGGTTGTAGTGAGCCGAAATTACACCACTGAACTCCATTTTGGGTAATAGAGCAAGACTCCATCTCAAAAAAGAAAAAAAAAAAGAGAGAGAAATAGCTAATAGAGAGGGAGATTTATCCCGAGAACACTGGAAGGGGCTGGAATCCTGAAGTCATGTGATGGTTTGTCCTTAGATAGGAGGAGGGACATATCCACTGTAAAAAGACAGAAGGAATAAATGATAACTGTTAAAGAGTCGTAAGATATGTAGTGAGATAGTATACATAGTTTCTATTTAATGATCTGCATTTTCATTGCAATATAAAGTATGCTCGTTTCAGGGTACGGAGGGGGCACAAAAACATGAAGGGAGAGCATATACAAATAGGAAATAGTTGTGAAAACATGTGAAAAGGAAAATTAAATTGATTCTAGAAATGTAGTAGGATTGCTGATCAGGGATGAAGGTATAAGTGCTTCTGATCTGCCTAGTTGTGGAACTTTTTTCCCCTTAACTTGTGCTCAGTCATCCTAATGCAGATCCAGAGAAGGCAAGCAGCACATTCTTCCAGAGCTGGGTTATGCTAGGTAGGTTTAACCAAAAAGACAAAAGAGCAAAAGGGTTGAGAGTATTGACAAAACAGTAATTGAAATGATTGATATAGCATGGAATCAGTATCAGATAGAGAAAGAAGTGAAGGTGGGAGGATGTATGTGGAGGTAAAAGGGCCAGTGGATGGGAGATTTCAATGAGCCTTCCCTCTCTGCTCCCCTAATAAAAAACCCTAAAACACTTAGTAGAAATACTTAATTAAAGAGACCCGATAGGCAGAGGTAATGGGCTGGGAGTGATGTGAAAATGAGAGATTTGGAAGGCAATGCTGCTTTGAATGCTAGCAAGTAAAGTCAAGGGACTGTGACTGTGTGTTGAAGTTGGTGATTGAGGTAGGATGGAACATAGGATCATTGAAAATCAAGGAATGAAGGCTGGGCATGGTGGCTCATGCCTGGAATTCTAGCAATTTGGGAGGCTGTGATGGGAGGATCACTTGAGGCCAGGAGTTCGAGACCAGCCTTGTCAACATAGCAAGACACCCATCTCTTAAAAGAAAAGAGGCCAGGTGCAGTGGCTTACGCCTGTAATGCTGGAACTTTGGGACGCCGAGGCGGGCTGATCACCTGAGGTCAGAAGTTCGAGACCAGCCTGGCCAACATGGTAAAACCCTGTCTCTACGAAAAATACAAAAGTTAGCCAGGTGTGGTGATGGGCACCTCTAATCCCAGCTACTCAGGAGGCTGAGGCAGAGAATCACTTGAACCTGGGAGGCAGAGGTTGCAGTGAGCCACGATCACGCCGCTGCACTCCAGCCTGGGGGACAAGAGCTAGACTCTGTCTCAAAAAAAAAAAAAAAAAAAAGGAATGAAGACGAACCTAAAGTGTTTTCATGGTTTGTGCTTCTGGGTATGGAAGAATGATGGTGGTAGGAATTAGAAAGGAGGAGACTTTGAATCAAATGTCCTGGTCTTCAGTGAATGAAGGAATGTCCCTGAAATTAATAGAGGACTACGATTAATAGAGGCAATAGTGGAATAGCCAGATGCTTGAAACTTTAATGAGCAGAAATTTGAAAAAAAATACAGAAATAATGGTCTTGTGACATTAAAGAGGAAGGACATTGGCTCTTTGGAAATTGACTATGGACTCAAGAGTGTGCAGAGTATCAGAGAAATTTCTACTTAAAAGTTGTAGAGCTGGAGGTTCCTTATAGGGGATTCAGATTTCAGTGAAGGGGTTGATAGAAGTTAAGTATTTTTCATGGTTTAATTAGGCAGAAGGAGCTATATATGTAGTTACTACAGGTTGAGCTTCCCTAATCTGAAAATCCAAAACCTGGAATGCTCCAGAATCTGAAACTTTCTGAGTGCTGACATGATGCCACAAGTGGAAAATTCCACACGTAAGTACTTAACACACACTTTGTTTCATGCACAAGATCATTGAAAATACTGTATAACATTCCCTTCAGACTGTGTGTATAATGTATATATGAAACATAAATGAATTTCCTGTTTACTTGGGTCTCATCCCCAAGATATCTGATTGTGCGCATGCAAATATTTCAAAATCTTAAAAAAAAAAATTCGAAATCTGAAACACTTTTGGTCCCAAGCATTTCAGATAAGGGATACTCAACTTGTAGAAACTTCTCTTTAAATGTGGATATATATACATATAGATAAAGAGAATGTAATATAGATAAGTACAAGTTTAATGTTTACTGTAATATCGAATTCCAGTTTAAAATTTGAATTTAATTATAATTTTGTTTTCCTCAGGGTTTTTAAAAAGTCGAGATCGTGCCTATGCAAAATTCTATACCCTTTTATCCAAAACACAGATTTTTATTCGTTTCATTGAAGAATGCAGTTTTGTAAGTGATAAAGATACTGGATTAGCATTTTTTGATGATTGCATAGAAAAGGTAAAAGTTTGTGCTTATACTAGTGTTTAGAAAAAAAAGTTTGCCTTACCTGTATAATTATCATTGTTATTGTTAGTCTAGAGTGATATAAGGAAGATAGTATAGGGTTGTGTATGTGTGTGTATGTGTTACCGATTCTGGGCTGAATATAAGAATAATTTTCTTTGTGGTATCAAGTTGCTACCACATATAGCCAAGTTTTCTCTTCTTTATTGATTGATCCATTGATTGAAACAGCATCTCATTCTGTCACCCAGGCTGGGTTGCAGTCGCATGATCATAGCTCATTGCAACTTCAAACTTCTTGCCTGAAGTGATTCTCCCACCTTAGCCTTCCAAGTAGCTAGGACTACAGGCATGTGCTACGCCTGGCTAGTTTTTTAAATTTTTAGTAGAGATGAGGTCTCACTGTATTGCCCAGGCTGGTCTCAAACTCCTGGGCTCAAGCAATCCTCACACCTTGGCCTCAGAAATCCTTGGGATTGCAGGATGAGCCACCATGTCCAGCCAGTAATTTTTCTCTTTAAATCTCACTTTCATTTACAACTATTGAGTTGTAAAACTTAGAACATTTCCTTGAGCCTTGTGAGTTTATATTTTTTTAATTTAAATGAGTAAGATTTACTTTAAGATTTAGGTTTTTTAATTAAAAAATGTTTAGTTTTATGGGTAATAGAAGTTGTGTTCTTTTGTTTTAATGTCTTTCCAAATTCTTTTGCCTAATATGTTTCTTTTGTTCTAATGGAAGATGGAAATATGTTAAATTTTAAAGCTTTACCCACCCATCCTAAGGAAGTTAAAATTGATTCTTGACAGCAATGACTTGGTTATAATTTTTCCTAACTTTTAATATAATTCTTATTTTTGCTAAGTAGATCTTGGGGCCAGTTGTTTATGCAAACCGTATATTATATAACATTTGAGATTGTATCCAAAAAAAGTAGAATATTATGACATTAATTTTTTTGGCCCCCTCATGATTCATGTGCCTTAGAAGATTTGAATAATTTTCTCCTATCAGTGTGATCTAAAATTCCAGGTATATAATTAAAACTATTCAACATTTTTGTTTATTTACAAAATTGATATTCCAGTGTCTTCCAGTTATATGAGAAGCTTAATGTCAATCACTAATAAAGGGGCTTAATAGTAATGAAATTTTTTGAGAAGCCAGATAACCTTGTGATTGGTCATCTTTTGTCTTAAGGTTTACAAAACGACTCATCAAAATAGTTTTCTATCCTAATAGCCACAAGTAAAAAATTATGCTTTAGCCTAAGAGTATGTATTTAGCCTAAAAATATACTTTGCAATGTTTTGTATCAGCCAGTACTTTCTGAAAAGGGGTAGTTTTTTTCTAAATCAGAATGTAAGATAAAAATGTCTATTAAATTCATAGTGGACATTTTCATTAAGAATCTGTTTTCTTTTTTTCTAGTTGTTTCCTGATAAAGGCATAGAGAAATCAGAGAAGGTATGTTTTTCTTAGACTTTAAGGGTTGAAATTTCAGAATTAGATCTTGTTTGTATGCAAATTAATTAGGGAAAAATAATTATTTTCAGGTTGATTTTGATTCAGCAGAAGATACCAGATTGATAGAACTGGATGATTCACAGAAAAGTGAGCATACTGTATTTATAATGCCGCCAGAGCCACCTCCTGATGATGGAAAGGACCTGTCACCAAAGTACAGGTAGTAGGAAGTTTTCAAAGAGCTATTTAGGCACAGCCTGTTAGTTTCTTTTAATTTTTATTAGTAGATATGTATATTAGTCTTTTGTGAAACTCATTTTCGTTATTAATTCGGTGAACTAATGTAGATAAATATTTTATGGAAATGCCACTAGGTGTTATAATTTAAGAATTGGATGATATTGTCAGATGTTGATCTTTGTTTACCTTAGTGTTTGTATTTTAATCTTTAAAAGTTTCAATTCTGAAGAAGAAAAATGTTACTTTTATGAGGCTCCCCGCTCACTTTGGGAGTTTTATTGTTGATACAAAGACTGTGAAATTCTTATGAATTGGTAATTTTCCGAGATAACTTAAGGTAGAGGGCCAGGAATTTACTCTTTTTTAAGGTAAAAGATAGGATTTGGATGTGACTCTTTTAAGAAAATTAGAATGGATTTTGTAGTTTTTTTATTACTATAAATTTAATAAATTTAGAAAATCAAACGAAAATGGAAAACTAATACATCATTCTAGCACCAGTACTTGTGTCCCTTAACAATTGTAGGCATGTATTTATGTGGATTTATGTGTGTATGTATTGCATGTATGAGTTCATCAGGTAGATTCCCTTTGTAATCTATGTTTGCCTTTAGTGGTCTGAACATTTTCCCATGCCATTAAATATTTTTGTGCCTTATCATTTGTAATGACCACATTGTATGCATTGATTATGATTTATTTAACTAGCCTCTTATGGATTTGTTTGTAGTTATTTGCTATCTATATCTTTGTGTACATACACAGTTATTGTCTTAGGCTGTGTTTCTAAAAAAATTTCTAAAATGGAAAGTAAAGTAAGTACCTTCCTAAAATAGAGAATTAATGTATAATATCAAGAGGACTGGATCAGAATGAAGAATATATCTGGGATTGAATGGGTTAATTAAATACTATTTTGATTTCATGTTAACTATAGAATTCTTTTCTACTTTGGCTTAACTGCTAGAAATTGGAATCCAGATACTGACAAACAAGATAAAATCAAATATGGAAAGGCAATATCTCCTGGAAGAAAACTGGCCAAAAGAAATAAGTAGACAATTTCCAAGAAATCCAAAGTCAATAATATAAAAATATGTTATGGTTTTTTGTATTCAAAGAAATGCAGACCAAACTGATGAATAGAAACTTTTGACATTGAGAATAGGTTATGCTAGTAGTTAGAATGTATGTTTAAGTATAATCTTTTTTGAAATAATTTGATATTAATTATAATTTTAATTCTTTTGATAAACATGGACCTAGCAAATTCTATTATTGGGTATTCATCCTATGAAATTAAGCAGAAGTATTCACAAAGATATACATATGAAAATATTTAATTGGAGAAATTTAGAAACAATCTACAACTTCATAATGTCCAGCAGTGAAAAACTGCTTAAATTGTGGTACATCCTTAAAATAAAAATTTTATGGATTTTTTTATTTTAAATACCTATGCAAGGTAATTTTATGAAGAAAAACATAAAATTATGAAGTATACTAAAATTTTTTAAAACATAAATTATGGGATACATGGATTCTCTTGAAGGAGTTATTTCTCCCTTTAATCAGAGTTTTCTGTGTTTTAGAGATTGAAAATAACAAGTAGGGTGGGGAAGAGACAAAATTTTCGTGAAGGTGGTGTCTGTATGTTATATCATTTAAAAATTTTGAAAAAGTATTTTTTCTATATAAGCATTTAAAATAATATTGGGTACTATTTGAACTTTAGAAATATTTGCCTAAACACTGGAATAATATGAAGAGTTGGTGTGTTTTAAATCAGCAGTTCTATTTTTGCTTCTTATTTTAGTTACAAATACTTTCCAAGACTGGACCTTAAGCTTTTTGACAGACCGCAGGAGTTGAAACTTTGTTTTAGTAGACACCCTACTGGGAATAGCATTACAAAGAGTCCAGCTCTCATGGCTAAGAGAACTAAACAGGTCAGATATTCTTTATCTAATACATGTTCATTTAATATATAAAATATGTATATGTGATATGCAGCTCATAGTTTAAAATGATCACCCACAACAACCATTTGAAGACTCACTATGGTTGTTATTGAATTTAACTAGATTTCTTGCAAGCCTACTTAAAATATCAAGTCTGGGCTGAGCATGGTGGCTCACGCCTGTAATCCCAGCACTTTGGGAGGCTGAGGTGAGCAAATCACTTGAGGTCAGGAGTTAGAGACCAGCCTGGCCAACATGGTGAAACCCCATCTCCATTAAAAATACAAAAATTAGCTGGGCATGGTGGCAGGCGCCTGTGATCCCAGCTACTCGGGAGGCTGAAGCAGGAGAATCGCTTGAACCTGGGAGATGGAGGTTGCAGTGAGCCGAGATTGTGCCACTGCACTCCAGCCTGGGCGACAAGAGTGAAATCCATCTCAAAAAAGTCTATCTATTAATCTATTTATCTATCTATCTATCTATCAGTCAATCAATCAAGGCTGAAGTTTTCGAATGCTTATGTTTATGCTTTAAGACTATCCATAGGAATTGGCCGAGTGTGGTGGCTCATGCCTGTAATCCCAGCACTTTGGGAGGCCAAGGCAGGCGGATCACCTGAGGTCGGGAGTTCGAGACCAACCTGACCAACATGGAGAAACCCCGTCTCTACTAAAAATACAAAATTAGCCAGGCATAGTGGTGCATGCCTGTAATCCCAGCTACTCGGGAGGCTGGGGCAGGAGAATGGCTCGAACCTGGGAGACGGAGGTTGTGGTGAGCTGGGATTAAGCTATTGCACTCCAGCCTGGGCAACAGGAGCACAATCTGTCTCAAGAAAAAAAAAAAAAAGAGTCTGTAGGAACCAAATATACTTTTTAGAAAACTTAATTGAAATATAATTCATATACCATACAGCATACCCACTTAAAGTGTATGATGTAGTGGCTTTTAGTATATTTACAGGTTTGTACAACCACCACCACAATTAATTTTAGAATATTTTCATCAACCCCCAAAGAAAGTTTGCATCCTTTAGCCATTAACCCCAATTCTCAATTCCCAGCAGCCCTAGGCAACCACAAATCTGTTTTCTGTCTATAAATTTGTCTATTCTGAACATTCCACCAGTAGAACTGCATAATATGTATTCTTTTTGTGACTGGCTTCTTTCATTTAGTGTAACATTTCAGGATTCATCCATGTTGCAGCATATATCAGTAATAATTTTTATTGCTGAATAATATTCCATTGTATGGATATACCATATTTTATTTGTCTGTTCATAAACATGTGGCTGCTTCCTACTTTTTGGCTATTACGAATATTGCAAATGAACATTTGTGTATAAGTGTTTGTTTGGATGTATGTTTTTATTTTTTGGGGGGTTGTATATCTAGGAGTAAATTGCTATGTCAAATGGTTACTCTGTGTTCAACCCTTTGAGGTACTTCCAGGCTGTTTTCCAAAGTGGCTGCACCACTTTCCATTCCCACCAGCAGTGTATGAGGGTTCCAGTTTCACAACATATCCTTGTCAATTCTTGTTATTGTTGTCTTTTTGATTATAGCCATCTAGTGAGTATGAAATTGTATTTTAAATTTGCATTTCCCTAATGGCTAATGTAAATATACTTTATTCCAAGTATTATAATCCAAAGGGAGTTAACTTAGGACAACCTAGACATCTTGCTTTATTACTATATGTGATTTAGGTATAAAGAACTAAGCTGTGGTTACATATGAGTTAAAATTAAACATCCTTTATACATACACTGACATTTTGGGGATCTTCAAAATGTGGAAAATTTCATAATGAAAATCTTAGTTCAGGTTTTACTAATTTGTGGGATAGCCCCCTAAATCCTAGAAATATCCTGAGGCATTTCCTAATTTCATACAGTTCATATTTCTTTCAGTGTTTTCTGAAGAGAATACTAAAGAATTTTTTTTTTAACTGTTACCACCTAACAAAAGGCAAATTTCTAAAATGAGAAAATTTTGCTAACTCAGCCTCTAAATCTCATTTATAGCAGAATTTTTTTTTCAGGCTGACTGAAAAAGAAAAGGACCATAGGATCTTAGAAAAACAAGGGCATATGTTTTTAAATATATACTGAAGTGTCATGGAGATCGAGCTCAAAAGTAAAATTAATATACCAAGTTTTTTTGTTTTTGTTTTTGTTTTTTTTTTTAGGGTGGTGTCTTGCTGTGTCACCCAGGCTGGAGTGCAGTGGCAAGATCTCGGCTCACTGCAACCTCCTTCTCCCGGGCTCAAGCGATTTTCCTGCCTCAGCCTCCTGAGTGGCTGGGGATTACAGGCACCCACCACCACACCCAGCTAATTTTTGTATTTTTAGTAGAGTTGGGGCTTTACCATGTTGGCCAGGATGGTCTCGATATCTTGACCTTGTGATCCACCTGCCTCAGCTTCCCAAACTGCTGGGATTATAGACATGAGCCACCATGCCTGGCCCCCAAATTTTTTTATTTAGGACATAGACTAGTGGAGGAATCTTTAGTGCAAAGCATAAAATGGCATTCTGATATATGTGATAGGCTCTGTAGTTTCTGAGAATATATATAGTTTGATAAAGCTCAGCAGATGGCTGGGCATGGCAGTTCACTTCTATGATACCAGCACTTTGGGAGGCTGAGGCGGGCATATCACCTGAGGTCAGAGTTCGAGACCAGCCTGGCCAATGTGGTGAAACTCTGTCTCTACTAAAAATACACACAAAAAAATTAGCTGGGTATAGTGGTGGGTGCCTGTAATCCCAGCTACTCAGGAGGCTGAGGCAGGAGAATCACTTGAACCCAGGAGGTGGGGGTTGCAGTGAGCTGAGATCACGCCATTGCACTCCAGCCTTGGTGACAAAAGCAAGACTCCATCTCAAACAAACAAACAAACAAAAAGCTCAGCAGATGATTTTGATACCCTATTCTCTCTTCTACCTAAATCAGAATGAAAAGCTGAACTAGAAAACACGACTATCAAACTAGGAGGTGGGAAAGTATATGTTGACTGCAAAGGAGTAGGTTGTTTTTTTTTTTTTTTTTTGAGATGGAGTCTCCCTCTGTTGCCAGAGTGCAGTGTTGCAGTCTTGGCTTACTGCAACCTCCGACTCTCTCTAGTTCAAACAATTCTCCTGCCTCAATCTCCCAAGTAGCTGGGACCACAGGCACACGCCACCACGCCCGGCTAATTTTCGTATTTTAAGTGCAGACCGGGTTTCACCATGTTGGCCAGGCTGGTCTTGATCTCCTGACCTCGTAATCTGTCTGTCTTGGCCTCCCAAAGTGCTAGGATTACGGGCATGAGCCACCGTACCTGGCCAGAAATAGGTCTTTTTTAAGGTATCTGTCAGTGAGGGAGTTAACATAGACTGTAGCTTGGGAAGACAGAGTGGAAATCTTGGCAGGAGATAGCCTAGAGCATCTCAAACTTTAGCAAAGAGAAAAGTGAGAAGAATATCACTTTTTCACCCATCAAAAATGAGTTCCTTCTTTGTAAAAGACATGTTATGAGCCATTCTAATACAAAAAGATGAATGATATTTGCTCTTAATTTCTACTCTAAGAGACACATGCTTGCTAACAAATAGTTTTGGTATAGTATGAAGTATTATTGTAAATGAATGTTCAGTGGAACCGTTAGCACTAATAAGCAGGAAGCCACTCACAAAAGTCAACTTTGAAGTGCTTGATTTTAGGGGTCAAGTTTTACTTAAATTATCCTCTCCTGTTTCCTTCTCACTTCTCCCCTCACCCTAATGAATTTTAATAAATATCGTAATATTTTATTCTCTTTCTAGGAAATAAAAACAGCTCATAAATTGGCGAAGAGATGTTATACAAATCCACCACAGTGGGCCAAGTGTCTGTTCAGTCATTGTTACAGTTTATGGTTTATTTGTCTTCCGGCCTATGTTAGAGTTTCTCATCCTAAAGTCAGAGCACTTCAGCAGGCATATGATGTACTTATTAAGATGAGGAAAACAGATGTGGATCCCTTAGATGAGGCAAGTATAACAAATTGACATTGTTTCTAAGGTAAATTTTATTTTTGTACTTCTAATAAAATTTGGATCTAAGTTGCTTTAAAGTGTGCTCAAGCATTTTCATTAAGCAGGAAAGATAAAACCATTACTCTGTTACATGGAGCTGATGCTTGTGTTTATTTTTTATTTTACTTATTTATTTGTTTTTGAGACAGAGTCTCACTCTGTCACCCAGGCTGGAGTTCAGTGGTGCGTCCTTGGCTCACTTCAACCTCTGCCTCCCGGATTCAGACAGTTCTTGTGCTTCCCGAGTAGCTGGAATTGTAGGCACATGTCACCATACCTGGCTAATTTTTTGTGTGTGTGTGTGTATTTTTAATAGAGATGGGGTCTCACCATGTTGGCCAGGCTGGTCTCAAACTCCTGGCCTCAATGATCTGCCTGCCTCAGCTCTCAGTGCTGGGATTACAGGCGTGCGCCATCATGTCCGGCCATGTTTGTTATTTTTAAAGAGATGGGGTCTCGCTCCTCTCTCGCCCAGGCTTGAGTGATCATGACTCACTGCAGCCTTGAACTCCTGGGCTCAAGCAATTCTCCCACCTGTCTCCCAAGTAGCTAGGACTTCAGGCATACAGTCCTGTGCCTGGCATATGGTTTTTCTTTTTTTGATTTTTTTTATTTTTAAGGAATAGAGTCTAACTTTTTTGCTCAGGCTGATATTGAGCTCCTGGCTCTTGAACCCCCACCTTGGCCTCCCAAAGTGCAGGGATTGCAGGCATGAGCCACTGTGGCTGGCTTCCTTTTGTTCTTTTAACTTTATTGGGGAGCAGATAGGGAATAGGCTTTTAGTAAGTGGCTTTCCACTAAAGACCTGTGTCCTAAGGTGAGTTACATAATCTATTTAAAGATATATATTTTTATTAAAAAATATTTATATATACTCAAAAATATATATATATATATATATATATATACTCATGCCCAGCTGGAGTGCAGTGGCACTATCACAGCTCACTGCAGCCTAGAACTTCAGGGCTCAAGCAATCTTCCTGCCTCAGCCTCCCAAGTAGCTGGGATTACAGGTGCACACCACCATGTCTAATATTTCAGTTTTATTTTTTGTAGAGATGGGGTCTCGATATGTTGCCTGAGCTGGTCTCAAACTCATGGTGTCAAGCCATCCTTCTACTTGGCCTCCCAAAGTGCCAAGATTATAGATATGAGCTGCCGCACCTGGCCTATGTAACCTGTTTGTATTTTGGATTATCTATTTGAAAATGTAGCTTTGAGCTTCTCAACTTTGGCACTGTTGATGTTTTGGCTCACATAATTGTTTATTTTAGGGGCCTGTCTTTTACATTGTGTAGGATGTTTAGTAGTATCCCTGGCCTCTACCAACTATATGCCTCTGTTTCCCTGTACAGATCATGACAATCAAAAATGTTCCCAGAGAACAAAATTGCTCCTGGAGAACCACCGGGGTAGATAATAATAGTTAATACCTTAATTGTAGGTTAGTTTGAAGGTTAAATCACTTAATATACTTAAAGTGCCTGGTTCATAGTAAACACTCAGTGAATGATGTACTAGACATTTTCATGCATTTTCTGTCTCAAGCCTTAGAAACCATCCTAAGAAGTAGATACTGATACTATCCAGTTAATGGTTGAGGAAACTGAGGCACTTATTTAGCTTTTTCCAATGCTATTTTTCCCTTAAAAATTTTTTTTTGGTGTTAAGATAACTATAAATGATATTTTGAACTAGATTAGAATTAAAAATGAAAAGTCTTTGCTAACAGTGTTACAGTATATTTAACTGTCTTCTCATTCTTTTGAAGACAAATCCTGTTTGTTCTATAGGCATTTTGGAGATACTGTCTTTAATTCCTTTGGCATTGAATGGAAAGCATAGTGATTGGGGAGAGAGAGACTTTAATTATACTTGATTTTATATATATATATATTTATTTGTTTGTTTGTTTATTTAGAGACCGTTTTACTCTTTTCCTCCAGGCTAGAGTGCAGTGGTGCAGTCTCGGCTCACTACAATCTCCGACTCCTGGGTTCCAGCAATTCTACTGCCTCACTCTCCCAAGTAGCTGGGACTACCAAGTGTGTGCCGCCACGCATGGCTAATTTTTGTATTTTTTTTTTTTTTTGTAGCGATGGGGTTTCACCGTGTTGGCCAGGCTGATCTCAAACTCCTGACCTCAGGTGATCTGCCTGCGTGGGCCTGCCAAAATTCTCAGATTACGGGTGTGAGCCATTGCTCCCAGCCTCTATCCTTGATTTTAGAAACGAATTACCTCTCAAATTATGAGGAGTAATAGTTTTTCTCTTTGTGTAGATTTAGTTACTCAAACAAATGGAACATGGACACGTATGTCTTATGTGAAATAGTTAATAATGATGATACTTGCATTAATGAATAGGGTTTTGTTTTGTTTTGTTTTTGTTTTGAGACAGAGTTTCACTCTGTCGCCCATGCGGGAGTGCAGAGGCGTGATCTGGGCTCATTACAACCTCTGCCTCCTGGGTTCAAGCAATTCTCATGCCTCAGCCTCCCAAGTAGCTGGGATTACAGGTATGCACCACCATGCCCATCTAATTTTTGTGCTGTTAGTAGATACGGGGTTTCACCATGTTAGCCAGGTTGGTCTCAAACTCCTGACCTCAGGTGATGCACCCGCCTCAGCCTCCCTAAGTGCTGTGAGGTGTGAGCCACTGCACCCAGCCTGAATAGGTCTTAAAAATAATTTGCTGAGATGCTCAAAGCAGAACAAAGGAGAAAATACTGCTTTATAATAACTTCATGGAAAGAATTCAGTAAAATCTCTACAATTCATAGTATACTAATTACTGACACTTTCATTTTTTTTTTTCTTTTGTTAGGTGTGCTATCGAGTAGTGATGCAGCTTTGTGGACTTTGGGGTCATCCTGTTTTAGCAGTGAGAGTCTTATTTGAAATGAAAACTGCTAGGATAAAGCCTAATGCTATTACTTATGGTTATTATAATAAGGTAAGTAGGATCGACAGTAGGCAAGTTGTGGTGCTTATCAAAGATGATTATTTTGTATACCTTTTGTTATTCAAGAAACTCCTATTAAAGGAGGTTTTGGGATATATTTATTTTTAAAAAATTGACAAAAAGTATATATATTTATCATGTACAATATGTTTTGAGATATGTATATTGTGGAATGGCTCAATTGAACTGTTAAGTAATTAAAATATACCTTCATGTACTTACCATTGTTTTGTGGTGAGAACACTTCTAGTCACTTAACAATTTTCAAAATACAATCTGTTATTATTAACTGTAGTCCCCATGTTGTTTAGTAGATCTCCTGAATTTATTTCTCCTATTGAACTGAAATTTTGTATCCTTTGACCAACATCTTCCAGTACCCCCTTTCCCCTCACCTCCCAAAGCCCCTGGTAACCATAGTTCTACTCTCTACTTTTATGGGTTTCACTTTCTTGGATCTCATATATATGTGAGATCATGTGGTATTTGTCTTTCTGTGCCTGGCTTATTTCACTTACCATAATGTCCTCTGGGTTCATTCATATTGTCACAAATGACTGGGTTTCCTTTTTCATTTCAGGCTGAATAGTATTTCATTGTGTATATATACCACATTTTCTTCATTCATACATTGATGAACACTTAGGTTGATTTCATATCTTGGTTATTGTGAATAATGCTACAATAAACATGGGAGTAGAGATCTGTCTTCAATATACTGATTTCATTTCTTTTGCTTATCTATACCCAGTAGTAGGATTTCTGGATGGTATGGTAGTTCTAGTTTTAATATTTTTAGGAAACTCTGTACTGTTTTTGAGGAATCTTTTTAATGACTGTACTAATTTGCATTTCCACCAAGAGTGTGTAGGGGTTCTTTTGTCCACATCCTTAATCAACATCTTTTGTTTTTTTGACAATAATGATTCTAACAAATACAAGGTGATAAGATATCTCATTGTAGTCTTAATTTGCATTTCTCTGATGTTTAGTAATGTTTAGCATTTTTTTATATACCTCTTGGCCAGTATAACTGTTTATATTTGTGTGTATATATATAAACATATACATACACATATGTATGAATTTTTAAAATCTGATATTGCTAATTAACATCATTTTTACCCTTATTTTGCCTTTAGGTAGTTTTGGAGAGCCCGTGGCCTAGCAGTACCCGCAGTGGTATCTTCTTATGGACGAAGGTACGGAATGTGGTACATGGCTTGGCACAGTTTAGGCAGCCGCTTAAAAAGACTGTGCAAAGGTCACAGGTCTCCTCAATATCAGGTAATACATGTGATTAGAAATATACTTCCTTGCTGAACCATGAGCTTTACAGGCATATGAATTTTTAGCTATGTGAAGTAGAAAACTTAAATTCTGGTAGACATTTTCACATACATTTAAAGACAGATTATCTTAGTCCAAAATTGTTTTTGTTTTTTTCCAGAAATGTAGAAAGTGTTCTTCAACTATAAATGAACTGTGGGTCATTCATGTTTAGTGTAAGAGATTATCAGTGCATGAGTTATTGAATTGCTATTGTCCTTATCTTTAGCTCTTCAAAATGTCACAGGTGGAAGTGATGGGGACACGGTGAGCCATGGTAGCGTGGATAGTTCTAATGATGCTAACAATGGGGAGCACACAGTCTTCGTCAGAGATTTAATCAGGCTTGAGTCCATTGATAATCACTCTAGCACAGGTACTAAAATCCAGATTTTACTAACCATTCACTTACTCTCATGTTAAATCTTTCCTTTTTCAAAAAGCTTATTCCCTTCTTGAGTTTGTGTGATATGACTACTTTAAAAGTGCTATATACTTATAAGAGAAACAGTAGAGTCTGCAGATCACTTCTCTTTATTTCCTGTAGTACAAAATTAGTATGGGAGTGCTGTGCACAGTGCTCTAGCATGATACTTCTTTGTATTTGCTTATCATTAATTTATGAAAGTGTATGCTATAATTAGGAATCATGAGTTAAGGAACTTGAAAATTAGTGACAACTTGCAAATCTTTTTAAAAAATGAAATAGAAAATGTATCTTAAAATTTTAAGAGTTTGAATATTAAAGAGGGAAGGAAGTCACACAATGACAAAAAGTAATCTCTTTAAGTTACATTTTTTAAGATCTGAGAAGCTATTGAAGCTGCTTTTATGTACATAGCCATCCCTCTCCTCTGAAGTTAGAAATAAGTGTAACTAAAGTAGCACATTGTGCAGATATATGTGTGTTGCACATCCTTCTCCTTGTGTTGTTTTTTTTTGTTGTGGTTGTTTTTAATATCTCAAGCTTTCCTTTAAAAAGAATTCTGGGTCTAATTCCTGTACTTCGTCTGATGAACTTGTCTCAATGACTGAAGTTTCCTTTTCTCTGCTCTTTGTTGCTTTGCTTTTTGCTCTGTGCTGTTTCTTGGTGCTGCATTTGTCCTTGGCTGTCATGGTGTGGGGTGCAGACAGACTTGTATGACGTGAAGCTATGGATACACGTGTGCATTAATGCTACCCTTGAATGTTAACCACATCAGGTAATTTCCCATTTATTAGGTTCAATTTTGCTGACATGCAAGGGTGGGGGAAAGACCTTTCATTGTATTTTAAGTATTGTTATTAGTGGTAAACAGTTTTCATTTTCTTGCCTTTTCTCCTTCGGATAAATGTAATCATATATAGACTCTATTGAAAATATCCAACTAACTTTTCATGGTCAGTTTGCAAAGCATATTTGTTATCTTATTTGAAAATATATTATGCCTTGCTAAAATTCTTATTTTGAGGTTGGTTTGTAGCATCATTGTGACAAATAGTGTTACAGGCATTGAAGAATTAATTGTTTCAACTGTTGAGGTGGTGTGGCTATTGCTTTCCAAAACTGATCTTGCTGAATTCTTGTGCTAAAAACAACCTTCCTATAATTACAGGAGCATGTGTAAATTTGAAAGTCAACATAAAGCTGTAGGTTACAATCCTGTTTGTAATTAACTTCCTCAGTTTGCCATCATGTTTGTATATTATATTAACAAATAAGAATTTTAATGAAACTTTTATTTTAAAGCCACCATATTTTATTTCATCTAATATTTTTTCATGATACTTGTAGAAGAAATGGGCTTCATGTATAAAAAACAAAAAAACATTTTTTGTATGAAAACGTTTACCAGGAATAGTAATAGTAATACATAAACACCTCTCCTCTTATTCTTTCAGATTTTTAAGTTTATCTCATTATAGAGGCAATTTACTCCTTCAATGGAAATACCAATCTCCTAGTAATCCTGGGTGTTTGGTATAAAGACTTCAATAGTTGGACACAAACTTTTAGGTCCCCTTTATTTGTATTTTAGCTGCATTTCAAATAACTGAATGCCATATACTGAATTTGCAGCGATGGTGTGCCTCTGTAGAACTTCTGACAATGCCAATTGATGCTTTTGGGGTTTTCAGCCCAGATGCTTAAGTTGCCCATTTCATTAAGGATTATCTCGTGGAATCTTTCCACTTGGTACCTGGTACAGAGTGACTTAGCTGTTAGGAGCATGTTTGGTTTTAATCTACCCAGGTCCCAGCCTAGTGTTCATTTCATGGCACCATAATGCTTTACCAGACTTTTTGAGGGAGCCAGTAAAAAAGTGACTGAAGTTAGTCATTCTAAGTAGTAGTATTTAAAGACATTTATTCTTTTGTTGTATGGCAAACCCAGAGTCTGAGTGGCAGTGTAATAAGTGATGGAAAATGGGGGTACTGCATATGTTATTTTATGTGTCCTTTATTGACATCTTTATACTGTTTTCTCTAGTACCTGATCTTAGTTTTGATTTTAAATTATAGAACTTTAAAGTCAAAACAGACTTTTAAAATATTTGAAATAATTTCAAACTTACAGAAAAGTTGCAAGAATAATACAGAAAACTCTCATATCTTTAATCTAGATCCCCTCCTTTTTAGTTTGCCACATTTGCTTTATTATTTTCATTCAGTATGCATACACATACCATTTCTTTTTCCTAAATCGTGTGAGCAGGTTACATACATCTTGCCCTTTTACCTCTTTATTATTTCAGTGGTATTTTCTCTTATATATAAAACCACACTTTAGTTACCAAATTCAAGAAAACATTGATACACTACTTCATAGTTTATATTCCAAGTTTGTCAGTTATCCCAGTGTTCCTTGTGGTACTTTAACTCCCTTTCTTTAGTCTTCTTTAGCCTGGCACAGTTCCTTAGCCTTTTAAAAAATCTTTTATGACTTTGGCCTTTTTGAAGAATTCATTTTAATTATTTTGTGGAATGTTTCTTAACTTGGGTTTGTCTGTTATTTCCTAGCGATTAGGTTATGCATCCATAGGTGTGGTACGCAAATGATGTTGAATACTTCTCAGGTTGTCACATCCTACAGGCACACACAGTCTGACCTTCATCGGTGATATTAATTTGGATCACTTAGTCTCACTATTGTCTGGTTTCTCTGTGGATAGTTACTATAATCTTTTTCTTCCTCTCAGATAATAAGCTATTTTTGAAAGGACACTCTGAGACAATGTGCTAATATCCTTTCTCATGACACTTTCTCTTTTAAATTTGGCATCCATTGATGATGCTTGCCTGAACCAGTCATTACTGTGATGGCTACAAAGTGGTGATTTTGCCAATTCTATCACTGTTTTCAAATTTAGGAGATGATGTTCTAGTATATGGAAAATTCTGCATTCTCTGTTTTTTTCTTATTTATTATCAGTATGGACTGATGGATTCCTGTTTTATTCATTGAAGTATAATTCATTACTGCCCTTATTTGGTCCTCAAATTATCCCTGTGTTGGCCAGTGGAAGCTCCTTTAAGCTGTTTTTTATATCCTTTAGATATTCTCCCATTATGTTTCTGAACACTACCTTTTTGGCACAACAAAATGTTCTAGCTCAATCTTATACCTTCTCTGTCTGAACTCTGGAATCAGCCATTTCTTCAGGGACCCCAGGTTCTTGTTCATGGGGAATAGATTTTAGAAGCCAAGATTTGGGAGCACTGTTACCACAGTGTTACTGCTTCTAAACCCTTTTCCTAAGCTAGAAAATATGTGTACTGTACATAAAATATAATTTTCAGAATTGTCACACCCATTTCTCTGTGAAAAACAAACCTACTAAGCAGTTCAGGATTTGACTATTACTCTTAGGCTTAAGGTGGATATTCAGAATAATGTGTTCAAAGTTACTTGGATTAGTCCTCGCCTGGCCCTTTCAGTGTGGTTATGTTATTCATGGGAAATATAGTTGCCTTCATTTGTTTCCATTTGCATTCTGTTGCACCCCCTTTATCTTAGTGATTTAATTTTTTTTTAACATGCAGAAGTGTATTATATCTCCAGAGATAAAAACAATACCATAAACTATACATAGGGAAGTCTTATCCCTCTTTATTCATTGCATGTTATTTCCCCCCAACCCCCCAACAGTAAACCCCATCTTTACTGTTTCCTGGTTTATTTTTCCTGCATTTCTTTTTGCAAAAGTAAGCAGTGTATGTGTGTTTTTTTCTTACAGAGAAGGTTCTTCAAAAGACACTTTTCCAAACATCTTGTCTACATCTTTTTAATTTACAGATGAAGAAATTAAGATGTAGTGCTTCCAAATGTGTTTAGTCTTTGATGTTCCTGTTTCTGCTGTTCTTTGCGACTTATCATTATTTTTAAAATGTTCTGTGTTCCTTGTGTACTTTCTTGTCTTCATTTTGTCTAACCGTAATTGTGTAGGTCAGTGGAATTTTCTTTTGATATTTTATATATGAATTATAAGTATATGAAAACATTTATATGTAAGTCTGCATTCTTTTTAACAGGTGGTCAGTCTGACCAAGGATATGGGTCTAAGGATGAACTTATAAAGGATGATGCAGAAATTCATGTGCCTGAAGAACAAGCAGCAAAAGAATTGATAACTAAAACAAAAATGCAAACAGAAGGTTAAGTCCTGATATTTACGAACTTTACTTAGAATAATACCTGCATTATTAATAATTAAAAGTTTATCTTAGTTGATAGCTTTGATGATTATTTTCACAAATGTAAGGTCTGGCTCCTAAGATGCTATGTACTGTTATATAAGGTAGATTTTGGTAGTCTCTGAAGTTTTAAAATTTAAGAGACTTTTGTTTCTTTTTCTTTTTTTTTTTTTTGTTTTAGAGACAGCGTCTTGCTCTCTCGCCTAGTGAGAACATGTCTTACTGCAGCCCTGATCTCCTGGCCTCATGATCCTCCTGCCTCAGTCCCCTGTCAGCTGGGACCACAGGCACGTGCCACCATGCCCAGCCAATTTTTTTATGTTTTGTAGAGACAAAGTCTCGCCATGTTGCCCAGCTAGTCTTGACCTCCTGAACTTAAGTGATCTTCCCACCTCAGCCTCCCAAAGTGCTGGGATTACAGGTGTGAGGCATGACACTCTGTAGGTCAGCCCTTAATTTTGCAGGAAAGTATGACCCATTGAGGTATTTGCCAAATTTACATAGCTACTTTTGACAGAACCAGGACTAAACTTTGAGTCATCAAAACTTCTATTTTAGTGCCATTTTTAATTCTGAAAGGCTCTTTCACTAGCAGTCCTTCAAATATCTAGGTGCATAGTTTTCATTGGTAGGTTAAAAATAGTCTATGTGGTCTGGGTGCGGTGGCTCATGCCTGTGATCCCAGCACTTTGGGAGGCTGAGGTGGGTGGATCATGTGGTCAGGAGTTCGAGACCAGCCTGGCCAATGTGGCGAAACCCCGTCTCTACTAAAAATACAAAAATTAGCCAGGCATGGTGGCAGACACCTGTAATCCCAGGTACCGGGGAGGCTGAGGCAGGAGAATCGCTTGAACCTGGGAAGCGGAGGTTGCAGTGAGCCGCTACTGTGCCATTGCACTCCAGCCTGGGTGATTTTAAGAGCAAGACTCCATCTCAAAATAAAAAAAAGTCTATGTGGTTTTTCCTGGTTTTTATAGGACTCATTAAGGCAGAGATAATTTGTTGTAATCATTTTATGAAAATATGGAGGAATATTTTGGCTTATGGAATAAGACACTCTTCCTGTTCTCTTTCACAAAAGTATACTTTCTTTAATGTTACTTATTTTATACTCCAGAGTTTTGGAGAAGCAAGCCCCTCTCCTGCTTGCCAAGTGATGAGAAGGAGAACTGAAGGCCAGAGACTTTATTGATTCACTAAAGAACATTTATGTTAGGATTATTGAATGGTTAAACAAAGCATTTCAGTTAATGGCAGCATTTATGGCATAAAGTAAACCAGACACAGTCTATTTTACTTTGTGTCTAAAGTAAAATATACACACTGACTGTTGGAGAAAAATACATACAATATGTAAAAGTCAGTATATGGTTTATGTTTAATATTGGCAAAAGTAGGAATGATAACATCCAAATATTTTTTTTCCAGAGGTGTGTGATGCCTCTGCTATTGTGGCAAAACATTCACAACCTAGTCCAGAGCCTCACAGTCCTACTGAATCTCCTGCATGGGGCAGCAGTATTGTGAAAGTTCCATCTGGTATATTTGATATCAACAGCAGGAAAAGTAGCACTGGTGAGTCTTTACATTTTGGTTATTAAATATTTAAAATAAACATCTGTAGATACGTATGTGTCTTTAATGACATTATAATTGTAATGAACATGCTAAAGAGCCAGAAGGGACTTTTGAATTCTCTAAATCGGCTAAAGAAATTGAAAATATTGTTATTTAAAGGTGTTTGATTTTTAAAAGGCGTATTTAGTGTGTTTAATTGTTATTTAGAATACCCTTTCCTGTTGTGGTGCCTGTTCTCCATTTGGCCACTCTTTCTCATTTTACATAATGAGAAAGTGTACTTGTAGGGCTTCCTGTATGTATCATGAACAGAGAGGCAGTGATGTGATCAAATTCCAGAGGGCTTATGAGTGGCCGGCTGATTCCTATCACTGAAGGGAAATGGAAGAAAAAGATTGACGTCATTTCCGCTCTACACAGATATGCCAGTGGGTCTTTGATTTTGGCTATTGTTATAGGTACCCCAAGCCATTTTTTTGTTTGTGATCAAGTGTTTGTACTAAATAACTGTGTGTATGACTCCCTTGAATTTGAGTTTTCTACTTTCATTATATATAGGCTTCCTGAGACTCTTCTGGCACACGTCTAAGTATATGATTTTAAAAGATGATGAAATTGGCCTGCATCCTTTGCCCTTCATTAGTGGTGGCTGCAGTTCGCTTTTCTAAAGTTGACTGTCTTGTCTGAAGATGTATCTATTGTATGACTTTACAGAAATTAATTTGTTCAGCTTCTTAAACCAATGTAAAAGTACTCCTGTTCTTAAAGTCTTTTCTTTTTGTATTTACCATGACTCTGAGTTTCACTCATTACTTGTTTGGTTAGTGCTCACGAGGTGGTGGGGCTAAAGGTTTTTTGAGAAAATAATTGATACATACATTGCAGATCCCATTTTCCCAACTTCTTGATAGCAGAGATGCTGGGGAAAAGGAGGGAAGAGTTTTCTTTGTCAGAGGCTTAGCGTCCTCTCAAAATATTGAACTGAGCATTGTGGACTGCTGTGTTTCCTTCCCTTTTAACTTATTTTCATATTAAGAATGAAGGGTGAGGATAATGGGGCTTTTGTCAGTGTAGCATTTTTTTTTTTTAACATTGAATAAAATGTGCTGTTAAATTCCTGGAAATACTGTGAGAACCAATAATATTTGCAAAGATTTGTTTCTCAAATATTGGGAACAGCTTTCAAAGCAGGTACATATTTTGAGTTGTAAAATAGGCTAGTTTAATTCCCATGAAGGCTTAGAAGAATATCTCTAAATGCTTATTCTGATTAATTTATATAATTATGATTATTAGTACTAACTTGAAAGATTAAAAAGAACCTTGAAATCAGTCTTGAAGTTTAAAAGGAAGATCTTATCTAAGACAGCTTTTTTCCTTGAAGCTCCCAGATATTTTTATGCTTTTTAACAAAACAAATGATGTGACTACAGTAAAAAGCAATGGATAAAAAAGAAAACAAAGGAAAAGAAAAACACAAATGAGAATCCTAAATATGAATAATTCAGGCTGCTATACAATTCCATAGACTGGATGGCTTATAAACAACAGAAATTTATTTCTGCCAGGCTCAGCGGCTTATGCCTGTAATCCCAGCAATTTGGCAGACTGGAGGGGAAGATCGCTTGAGGCCACGAGATTGAGGCTGCAGTGAGCTATGATTGCACTGCTATACTCCAGCTTAGGTGACAGAGTAAGGCCCTAACCTTATTTGTTTGTTTTTGAGACAGACTCTCACTTTGTCACCTAGGCTGGAGTGTAGTGGCGCAGTCGTGGCTCACTACAGCCTCAGCTTCCTGGGCTCAAGCAATCGAAGATTCTTCCGCCTCAGTCCCCCAAGTAGCTGGGACTAAAGGCAAGTGCCACCATGTCTGGCTAATTTTTGTATTTTTTTTTCTGGAGACAGGGTTTCTCCATGTTGCCCAGGCTGGTCTCGAGCTCCTGAGCTCAGGTGATCCACCTGCTTCAGCCTCCCAAAGTGCTGGGTTTGCAGGTGTGAGCCACCGTGGCCAGCCTGACTCTAATTAAAAAAAAAAAAAAAGAAAAGAAAAGAAAGAAATTTATTTCTTACGGTTCTAGGGTCTGGAAAGTCCAGGATTAGGGTATTAGCATGGTGAGTTCTGCAGAGGGCCCTCTTCCAGGTTGCAGACTGCTAACTTACTGTATCCTTGTACAACAGAGAAGGAGAGAGCTCTCCTTCTCTAAGGGCTCTAATCCCATTCATCAGGGTTCCGTTTTCATAATCAAATGATCTTTCAAAGGCCCTGCCTCCTAATACCATCACACGGGGGGTCAGGATTTCCACATGTGGATTTTGAGGGACACAAGCCTTCAGTCTGTAACAGGAAGACTTAAGTTCTAATAATGATTCAAATAGGAAATAATAGCTTTCGGTTTTGGAGTGAAACAAATTGCATGGTAGCAAAGAGTAAAAGACTGCTTTCTTCTTCCAAAGCTGGGGGAAGCTGCTGTGGCCATTAGCATATTTTTTCTCTACCTTATCAAATAAGACTGACTTCTGTGAAGGCTGGGATTATATCTGTTTTATTTGCCTTTGTATTCCTAGCACCTCATATAGTGGATACTACTAGACCTTTAGATATTTGTTGAAGAAATGGATATTTCTGAGTAATTTTTTAACCACTCAGGTTTTATCAGCCTTCTTAGAATTTTCCGGTGTTAGGCATTCCATTCTGGATTATTTTACTTTACAGCAGTAAGACTTTGAGTATAGCAAATATACAGTTCCTCTGCGATAACAAATTTGCTTTTTGCAGAGTAGATTCCTGGCAAGTATTTGTTGAATTGGATACAAAACTAAGATGGAAGAGATTCTTTCTTTTTTTGTATTTTAGTGAACAACACAGGTATATCCACCTATCATATGTTGCATGATTTGTTTTTTTTTAAATGGGTGTTTATATACATACAGGATGAAAGACAAGTTATACATTAAAATGTTATCTCTAGGAGGCAGGTTTAAATAGCTCTTCCAGAGCACTTTTTAAAAATACCTTCTTTATGGCCTTTAAATTTTCTGGTTCTTTTATTCTGAGTATATGTCACATTCATAATCAGGAAAACAATAAACATTTTAATAAAAGTTAACTTGGAAACATAGATTCATCGTTAATATTTTACTTTCCCTTTTAGGTAGTATATCAAATGTGCTGGTTTCTACTCAAGATCCAGTTGAAGATGCAGTCTTTGGCGAAGCTACTAATCCCAAGAAGAATGGTGATAGAGGAGAAAAAAGACAAAAGCATTTTCCTGAGAGGAGTTGTAGTTTTAGTTCTGAAAGTCGAGCAGGAATGTTGCTTAAGAAGAGTAGTTTGGATTCGAATTCAAGTGAAATGGCTATCATGATGGGAGCAGATGCTAAGATTCTCACAGCAGCATTGACATGTCCTAAGACTTCTCCACTTCATGTCTCAAGAACCCATACCTTTGAGAATGTTAGCTGTCACCTACCTGATAGTAGGACTTGTGTGTCTGAAAGTACTTGGAATCCTGAGCACAGATCATCTCCAGTGCCAGAGATGGTTGAGGAAAGCCAAGAACTCCTTGAGCCTGTGACTGATGATATACCTAAAACTACTGCAACAGTGGATACATATGAGAGTCTACTAAGTGATAGTAACAGTAATCAGTCCAGAGACTTGAAAACAGGATCCAAAGATCTGAGGAATAAGAGAAGTAGTTTATATGGTATTGCTAAGGAGGTTGAGAGGGAAGATGTTGAAACTGGACTAGATCCTTTGTCTCTTTTAGCCACTGAATGTTCAGGGGGAGAAACTCTTGATTCTGAAGATAAGTTGTTTTCTCCAGTTATTGCACGTAATCTGGCTGATGAAATAGAAAGCTATATGAACCTCAAAAGTCCCCTAGGTAATAAATCTTCTAGTATGGAATTACATGGAGAGGAAAACAGAGAGTCTGGCATGACTACTGCATTTATTCATGCTCTAGAGAGGAGATCAAGCCTACCTTTAGATCATGGTTCACCAGCACAGGAAAATCCTGAAAGTGAGAAAAGCTCGCCTGCAGTGTCGAGGTCTAAAACTTTTACTGGGCGTTTCAAGCAGCAAACCCCCTCTCGAACTCATAAAGAACGTTCAACTTCTTTGTCAGCGCTGATACGTTCTTCGCCACATGGCTCGTTGGGTTCTGTAGTAAATTCTTTGTCAGGACTAAAGCTGGATAATATACTCTCAGGGCCCAAGATAGATGTCCTAAAATCTGGTATGAAACAAGCAGCGACTGTAGCCAGCAAGATGTGGGTAGCTGTTGCATCTGCCTACAGCTACTCAGATGATGAGGTAAGAAAGCTTTATGTGTGTAGTCTGTCTGCTGCTATTGGAATGTTTATAGTATCTTTCTAGAAATAGATATATTATTGTTAAGAGATTTCTGTGCCCAGGCTGGAGTGCAGTGGCATGATCTTGGCTGTCTGCAACCTCTGCCTCCCGGGTTTGAGTGATTCTCTTGCCTCACCCTCCTAAGTAGCTGGGACTATAGGGATGTGCCACCATGCCCAGTTAATTTTTGTATTTTTAGTAGAGATGAGGTTTTACCATGTTGGCCAGGCTGGTCTTGAACTCCTGACCTCAGGTGATCCACCTGTATCAGCCTCCCAAAGTGCTGGGGTTACAGGCATGAGCCAACGTGCCTGGCTGATTTCTGGTAACTTTGGTTTTTATATTTTGTGTAGTCTGTCTGGTATTGGAATGTTTGTATATCTTTTTAAAAATATATGAAGGATTATTAAGAGAGTGCTGGTAACTTTGGTTTTCATATTTAAAAACTATGCATATTTGTTTTCTTTCTTGAAGTAACTTGAACCGTATATGTAAGGAAGTTAATAATGTAGAAATAGAATATCAGGACCATTTTATAATTCCATAGACTAGTCTAAACTAAAACATGATTTATTTCTTTGAAAGCTCTAATGATTAGTGTTTGAAGTTAATAAAATACCGTATTATATTTGTGTAGCATTCACTTTTAAAATAATTTTTACCTATGTAATCTCCTTAATACATATAAAGTCAAGCTGAAGCTTAATCCATAGATTTCATACTACATAGCAAAAATAATTGTCTTTAAAAAACATTATACACATAGAGTTAATCATTAGATCTTTTGGTAAAAATGAAAGTCAGTAAGTTTTGCTTGTTTTACCGAAAAAAATTGAAATTTCACCTTCTATGCAAATAATTGTATAGTATATGAGGACTTTAGTAGATAAGGCAGATATCTACAATGTTTGCTCTCATTATTTAACAGTATGTCCTAGGTACTGTTATAAGTTATATGTCTGCTTTTATATATTAATATATACAGACGTATGTATTTGTTTAATTTTCATAGCAACCCCATGAGGGTGGTACTGTTGTTATCCTGATTTTTTAGATGATATTTGAAACTCAGAGAGGCTAACTAGGAAATAGTAGAACTATGATTTGAAGTCAAAGAGATTGGATCTAGAATCCATGCTCTTACCTTAGAAGCAATATCTCAGGAGAAGATACCAAAGAGCAATATATGAAAAGAGGTTCAGGTTGGGGGCTATCCGGAAAAAAAGCAAAGCAGGTGATATTTAAGTTAGGATTTGAAGGATAAATTTGACATTTGGGGTTAAAGCTGTAAGAAGAGTGTCAGAAGAGTATATCTAAAAGAATAATGTGAAATGGTATGGAAGCTTAAAGCATCATGCACTTTCAAAATAATATAATCAATTTCAGATTGTTAAAGGTCTAAATCAGAATTAGAGACATGGGAAAAGACGTTAGACATATAAGCTGGGTGCGGTGGCTCACGCCTGTAATCCCAGCACTTTGGGAGGCCGAGGCAGGTAGATCACGAGGTCTGGGGATCGAGACCATCCTGGCTAACACAGTGAAACTCTGTCTCTACTAAAAATATAAAAAATTAGCGGAGCGTGGTGGCGGGTGCCTGTAGTCCCAGCTACTCAGGAGGCTGAGGCAGGAGAATGGTGTGAACCCGGGAGGCGGAAGTTGCAGTGAACCGAGATTACGCCACTGCACTCCAGCCTGGGCGACAGAGTGAGACTCTGTCTCAAAAAAAAAGAAAAAAGAAATTAGACATGTAAGACTTTTATACCATTTGAAGGAATATCTTATAGACAAAATAATAATTGAAAGTATAGTGTTGAATATTATAAATTAGCTATTTCGTATTTAAAGAGCTTACAAGGTCAGTCAAGGGAAGGCAAAATAAAATAGCTTCCAAAGTGTCTTAATCTGGCATTATAATAAAAAAGAAAAAAAAGAGTGTATCATTTTATTTTATTTTTTGAGACGGGGCTTGCTCTGTTACCCAAACTGGAATACAGTGGCACAATCACGGCTTACTGTAGCCGCGACTCCCTGGGCTCAAGCAATCCTCCTGCCTCAGCCTCCTGATTGCTAGGACTACAGGCGTGCACCACCATGACTGCTAATTTTTTATTTTTTGTAGAGATATGGTCTTGCTATGTTGCCCAGGCTGGTCTTGAACTCCTGGGCTCAAGTGTTCCTAGGTCTCCCAAAGTGCTGGGATTCCAGCCGTGAGCCACTGCACCTGGCCTTTGTTTTATTTTTGAAGTTTTATTGAGGTTGGTTATGAGGACTCATGTCTATAATCCCAGCACTTTCAGAGGTCGAGGTGAGCATTTGCTTGAGCCCAGGAGTTTAAGACTAGCCTGGGCAACATGGCGAAACCCCATCTATACAAAAAAGTTAGCTGGGCGTGGTGGCATGTACCTGTAGTCCCAGGTACTCTGGAAGGTGAGGTGGGAGGATAGCTTGAGCCCAGGAGGCAGAGGTTGCGGTGAGCCGAGATCACACCACTGCACTCCAGCCTGGGCAACAGAGACCCTATCTCCCCTACCCCCCCAAAAATTATCTAACTGTTAAAAACAGAAGTACATTCCACAGGGATATTTGGACTTGGAATATATGACACTCTAAATTCCAAGTCACTGTGGATCTTGTCTTGTCTTTTCATTGTTACAGCCCTGGCACCAGTAAGCAGTACGTGGCAAAAGGCAAATAGGATATACCTAATAAATATTTACAAATTAAGGAATAATCCACAGTTTAATCTAAGGAAGTAATTAGAGGTGTATGTAAAAATAGAGGAATTTTACCAATGTAATTTATATAAGATTGAAGCATTTTGAATGTTTAAGCAACAGGGGGAGTTAGTAAATAATATCAGTAAAACAGATTAGTTCACAGGGGTTTAAATAATTAGAAAATTTAATGACATTAAAATAATTACATAAGTACAGGTTAAAAACAATATTCTAATTTGTAAAGATTTATTATGTGATTTTATATGTATGTTCTAAATGACTGGAAAGATACATATCAAGATTTTGATTTTAATCTCTGTTGATCATAAGCGTTTTTTATTCCTTGTTTTGCTTATCTGTATTTAATTTTTACAAATCTTGTAACATGGTTTTATGGCAAGGAACACACAAATCTTTCATTTTTAAAGCAAAAAAACCTGATTTTTGAAATGTTTTCTACCTCAAGCTTCAATATTCACTTATGTAGTTAAGAGCTACAGGGTTTGAAACTTTATTCATGTTTCGTGGCTCTAATATTGATATTTGTTATTCTGAACATTCAGATTCCCAGCCAAAATTATCACAGCAGCTCTATTTGAAACAACTCATATTATCCATATTTTAAAATTACATAATTAAAAGTTAAAGAAGTTTAGTAATTTCTGTAAGATTACATATCTAATAAATGGTGGAGAACAAGGTCACAATCTGGCTGTCTAACTCAAAAACCCCTACTCATACAGGGATTCCTGATTCCATTAGAGACAGTGAGCTCCCTAGAATTCTGTTATTTTATAAGATTCAATATTGAGAGACACCCAGACCTCCCACATACACCTGAGGCACACCACCATCTTTTTTAAAGTGTTGTTGTTTATGACTTGAATGTCTTGGAGTGTGGAAGGGAAATTCCAAATAATAGGAGATTTCATGGTTTTCAAAAATGTGGGGATGATGATTTGTTTAAGGATTATAGAGTTTAATTCTGAAAAGGGTAGAGTGAGTATATTTCAGTGGAGAAGGTATTATTTATGTATGTGGATTTTTTTTTTTTCAATTAAAGGAGGAAACTAATAGAGATTACAGCTTCCCGGCTGGCCTGGAAGACCATATTTTGGGGGAGAATATATCGCCTAACACAAGTATCTCAGGATTGGTCCCCAGTGAACTTACCCAGAGCAACACAAGTCTTGGCAGTAGCAGCAGTAGTGGAGATGTAGGAAAACTGCATTATCCAACAGGTATGGGGAAGGATTATCCTTTCTTCATTTGCTTTGTAATAGTTTTTGCTTTTTTTTTAAATTTAAGAGATGGGGTTTTGTCATGTTGCCCAGGCTGGTCTCGACCTCCTGATCTCAAGCAATCTGCCTGCCTCAGCCTCCCAAAGTGCTGAGATGACAGGCGAGAGCCCCAGCACCTGGCCTGCCTTTGCTTATTTTAATTTAGATGCCTGTAACTCCCCACTCAATAAGCCCCATTTGTTGAGATGATTGAGAGATTTTTAATAGTAGCTGTCTTTTGATCTGTTCTGATCTTCTATGATTTATAACTGCTGTGGTCACCTACTCCCTTTGTTTTTAGTTGTATGTATTGGTGGATTATATCATTAATTCTCAAACTTTGGCATGCATCAGAATAATCTGGGGAATTGGTTTCAAAATATATGCAAATGTCCAAACCTAACGCTAAAACTTCTGAGACTGGATTTGTGAGATGGGGCCTTGGGAATGTGTATTTTTAAGCAGTTCTCTGGGTTAATCAGATGTATACCAGAGTTTGAGAATCCCTAGGATGTGTCATTGAAGTTTCTTACTCCATGTTACTTTTTAAAATTATAATTCTGTTCTTTTTCTCTGACTTTTTTACTATAACAACTTCAAATGTGCGAGCCAGGAATGGTGGCTCATGCCTATAATCCTAGCACTTTGGGAGGCCGAGGTGGGTGGATTGCCTGAGTTCAGGAGTTTGAGACCAGCCTGGGCAACACAGTGAAATCCTATCTCTACTAAAATACAAAAAAAATTAGCTGAACGTGGCAGCGTACGCCTGTAATCCCAGCTACTTTGGAAGCGGAGGCAGGAGAATCACTTGAACCCGGAAGGTGGAGGTTGCAGTGAGCCGAGATTGCACCATTGCACTCCAGCCTGGGCAACAGAGTGAGACTCTGTCTTTAAAAAAAAAAAAAAATTTCAAATGTCCTGAAAAGTTGAAAGAATCGTGTAATGAACAATTATGTATTTTCCACCTAGATTTAATTAACTATTGTTAACTTTATCTCTTTCTAAGTATGCATACATTTTTATATTGAGCCACTTGAAGAACAGTTGCAGACTTTATGATACGTCCCCCCTAAATACTTTGGCATGCATTTTCAAAAAACAAGGACATTCCCTACCTAAGGTGTTATGATGTTTATTCCTTTGTAGGTGAAGTTCCATTTCCAAGAGGCATGAAAGGGCAAGACTTTGAAAAATCAGATCATGGTTCTTCTCAAAATACCAGCATGTCTAGCATCTATCAGAATTGTGCAATGGAGGTAAAAGTTCTATATTCAGTTCATGATAAAGTAGCTGTAAGCATATTTTTATTTCAGAATGGCATTTAACAGGATTCTATGACACCCTTGTGGACAGTATAATAAAATAAGTCATTTTGTTGAATTTACTTGATGTCTTATGTAAGACAATGAACTGATAGTTTACCTGTGAAATAAAAGAACTGTTATTAATAATTCCAAATTTGATCAATAGAATAAATGAAATCCCATTATCTCAAGAGAATGCCTGTTAAGATTAATTTTTATTAAATGGTCTCAGTATCTGCATTTTTCTGTTTTTAGGTTTTGATGTCCAGTTGTTCACAGTGTAGAGCTTGTGGAACTTTAGTTTATGATGAAGAAATTATGGCTGGATGGACAGCAGATGACTCAAATTTGAATACAGCTTGTCCATTCTGTAAAAGCAACTTCTTGCCTCTTCTCAATATAGAATTCAAAGATTTGAGAGGTTCTGCAAGGTTAGTCTTAAAAAACTCTCTCAAGAAGTAAGTACCCTCAAAAAACATGACTTCTGGGAGAAGAGCGAAATATTCATGGTATGCTCCAGGTTTGCCTTCCTGTCTGTCCTTCACCTTCAGTATTTGAGTAGCAAATGTTAGTAATGTGGGAGTCTACTTTACCATTTTATTTAAAGTAGGATTATCAGCCGGACTCCGTGGCTCATGCTGTAATCTCAACACTTTGTGAGGCCAGGTGGGAGAATTGCTTGAGGTCAGGAGTTCAAGACCAACTTGGGCAACATGGCAAGACCCTGTCTCTACAAAAGATTTTTTTAAAATTAGCTGGGCATGGTAGTGTGCACCTGTGGTAGCAGCTACTAGGAAGGCTGACACAGGAGGATCTCTTGAGCCCGGGAGTTTGAAGCTGCAGTGAATATATATTTTAGAAGAAACAAAGGGGAAAAAAAGGCTTCAACTCTTCTCTTGTCACTTGCACTTCCTAGTAGTATTCTGTGCAGTTAAATGACCAAATTCTAGGCAATAGAAAGGAGACTAGCTGATCTATAGTTATACATTAAATAATTGAGAATTTGGTAACTCTGTGCTGATCTAAGGAATTATACTTAATATTCCGTTCATTTTATGGAACAAATTGAACTTTTTATTTCCTGCCTTTAGCTGCTTTATAAAAAATACATTGCCAGGTGTGGTGGCTCACACCTGTAATCGTAGTACTTTGGGAGGCTGAGGCAGGTGGATTGCCTGAGCTCAGGAGTTCGAGACCAGCCTGGGCAACATGGTGAAACCCTGTCTCTACTAAAATACAAAAAAGTAGTCAGGTGTGGCGGCATGCGCCTATAGTCCCAGCTACTCGGGAGACTGAGGCAGAAGACTTGCTTGAACCTGGGAGGCAGAGGTTGCAGTGAGCTGAGATTGCACCACTGCACTCCAGCCTGGGTGACAGAGCGAGACTCTGTCTCAAAAAAAAAAAAAAAAAAAACATTTAGGCTGGGCACGATGGCTCATGCCTGTAATCCCAGCACTTTGAGAGGCCGAGGCAGGCGGATCACTTGAGGTCAGGAGTTTGAGACCAGCCTGGGCAACATGGCAAAAACCCATCTCTACAAAAAAATACAAAAAAGGTTAGCCTGACACCATGGCACATGCCTGTAATCCCAGCTACTCAGGAGGCTGAGGCAGGAGAATGGTTTGAATCTGGGAGGCGAAGTTTGCAGGAAGCTGAGATCACGCCGTTTAACTGTAGAGGTGTTTCTTCTCTGTTTTTTCTTTTAGCTTCAGGCGTGGAGCTAAGTCAAATCATACTCTTTAATTCCTGATACACTATCGTCTTTGGCCTGTGCCAAGGGCCCTCTTGTATTTATCCTCCTTTCCTCATTCCCACCCTCATTCCCTCGTTCTACAATGACACTGACTCTGCTAAGTGTCATACATATATCTAAATTTATCTCTTTTTATTACTCAATTTAAAATCTGAGTTACTATATGTACATCTAGTTTATTCCTTTTCTCCTACAGAAAGTTAATGTATATTTCTACTTATCCATTATTCTAGTGTTAGATACTTCAGTTGCTTTCAGTTGTCTATTACTACAAACACCACTGCAGTAATGCAGTGTACTGCAAAATACATACCCCTTTTGAACTTGTGAAGTAGTTTCTCTAAAAAAACAATAATCCTTGGAGTAAGATCGTTTTCATACATGATTTTAGTAAACACAAAATACTGCTTCCTAGATGGCTACACTCCCACAAATAGTACCTAAGAATTCTCATTTCTATATATCCTTACCAGCATTTGGTATTACCACTTTTTAAATTTTGGCATTGTTTGAATTTGTCTCAATACTGACAAATTTGAGTTTCTCTTCATTACTTGTTATTCTAGCCTTTTTTTTTTTTTGGAGACAGAGTTTCACTCTTGTCGCCCAGGCTGGAGTCCAGTGGCACGATCTTGGCTCGCTACAACATCTGCCTCCCAGGTTGAAGCAATTCTCCTGCCTCAGGCTCCCAAGTAGCTGGGATTACAAGTGCCCACCACCATGCCCAGCTAAGTTTGGTATTTTTAGTAGAGACAGAGTTTGGCCATGGTAGCCAGGCTGGTCTCGAACTCCTGACCTTAGGTGATCTACCCACCTTGGCCTCCCAAAGTGCTGGGATTACAGGCATGAGCCACTGCACCTGGCGTATTCTAGCATTTTCTGTGAATTGGCTGCTTATGTTCATTGCCTATTTTTCTTTCTTTCTTTTTTTTTTTTTTTGAGACGAGTCTCGAGTACAGTGGCGTGATCTCTGCTGACTGCAAGCTGCACCTCCCGGGTTCATGCTATTCTCCTGCCTCAGCCTCCTGAGTAGCTGGGACTACAGGCACCTACCACCACGCCTGGCTAATTTTTTTGTATTTTTATTAGAGACTGGGTTTTACCATGTTAACCAGGATGGTCTCGATCTCCTGACCTTGTGATCCGCCAACCTCAACCTCCCAAAGTGCTGGGATTACAGGTGTCAGCCACAGGGCCGGCCGTTCATTGCCTATTTTTCTATTGATCTTTATTTTTCTTGTTGATTTGATTTGAATATTATTGATATTAATTACTTGAAAGCGTTAATTTTGATGTCCTTATCCATTAATTTTTTACCTTGCAATTTGTACTTTTAGAATCTTGTTTTTAAAGTTGTTCCCTATCCCTAGGACCTGAAATTTTTATCCTTGAACATTTTTGCTTATATTTTACTTTTGATGTTTAGGTCTTTAATATATCTTTATTCTGCTTTTTATATATGATGGTAGAGATCCAGCTTTTATTTTTCCCCCATATAACAATCCAGTTATCCCAATATTATCTCCTAAATAACTTATCCTTTCCTCACTGACATGGGGTGTCACCTTTATCATATTTCAGTTCCCATGTATTCCTCACTTGGTTCCGCATTTTCTTGCTTTTGTTTTTCTTAATGCCGTATTGTTTTCGTCACTTGGTCTTTGTGTTATATCTGGTTAGTAGAGTGAGTTCCCTCTCTTGGATTTTATTTTTATTATTTTTTGTGTGCTTGCTCTTTCCTGTGAATTCTTAGAATAAGTTTGAGTTCCTCAAAAAAAAAAAATCCAACTAGAGTTTTCTTTGAGATTTATAGATTAATTTGGGGAAAATCGACTTTTCTAAATTACTGTCTTATCTATGAACCGGGCATACCTCTGTGTTTTTTTTCAGATCTTCTTTTATGTCCTTTAACACAGATTTATATTATTCTCCATAAGTCCTATACTTTTTTGTTAATTGTGTTTTTAAGCTATTGTGACAAGCATTTTATTTTATATTTTTCAAATTGGGTATAAAGGAGCATTATTAAGTCTGTCCCCTGAATATGTTGTTATAGAAAATTTCAAGCTTACAACAAATTTTTAAAAGTTTTTTTTCAATGAACACCCAATATCTACCCCTGCGTCCTTCAATTACACTTTACTATACTTAGTCTATCACCTGTTTCTCCACCAATCTATGTTAAATTTTTATTCATTTGAAGGTAAGATAGATATTAATACATTTCTCCCCCAAAGACTGATATGCGTATCATTAACTAGAGTTCAGTATTTATTGACAGTTTTCTTCTTTTGAGATAAATTGATATACAGCAAAATGTACAAATCTTAAACATACCATTTGAAGAATAAATGCATGCATTTATACAAATTAAACCCTTAGAAAACATTACCATTACCTCAGAAAATTCTCTAAATGTTCCTTGCAAGGCCCTTCCCTCCTTGAGTCCACCCAAAGAGAGAAGGAGAGAGATAAGATGTAAATAAAATAATGAACAGAGAAGAAATGACTAGAAACAAGATGGAGATTTATAAATGATAAAAGACATTATAAGTAATTATAGGTTAATACATCTTAAAATGTTGCTACTGCAGCTCTTATTTTTTTTTAAACTCAGGAAATTAATAAAATATTTTGCTTTCGTTCTTCCTTCATAGTTTTCTTTAGAGGTTCTCAAAAATTGGAATATCATTTATTGGACCATTTCCAACCTTGTATTTGAAAAGTTTAGGATAGGAAGGGAAGAGAAAATGAGAGCAGGAATGTGAGAGAGAGAGGTCTGTGTGTGTATTGGAAATAGGCAGTGTTTTCCTTCTGGATTATATATAATTAATAACTGCTTTATCAATAAAATGATTCTAAATATGATAGAATTTTAGAAGACTTGAGGATTTTTAAAGGCTCTTTTTTCACCCCTTTTCCATATGTAGCTTTTTCCTGAAACCAAGTACCTCTGGTGACAGTTTACAAAGTGGAAGCATTCCATTGGCAAATGAATCCTTGGAGCACAAACCTGTATCCAGTTTAGCAGAACCTGACTTGATCAACTTTATGGATTTCCCAAAACATAACCAGACCATAACTGAAGAAACAGGCTCTGCAGTTGAACCAAGGTATCAAAGGGTACAGAGACCTCTTTATATAGTAATAAATGGGGTACCCTTGTAACAATTCTGTCTCTAAAGACAACCTGACTCATATAGGCATAAGTTCTGGCATTTCAGAGTACATCTTAACTTATTATTACCACCACATAGTGTTTAAACAGCTAATGAATGACTCTGATGATAAACCATTTTTGAACTAAGTTTAATATTTTACAGGTGTCTTTAACAAAATGAACTTCTCAGCAGTAAGATATTTCCCCTTTAAGGTAGTCATTGCCACTGTCCAGAGGCGAAATATTCTCTTTCTGTGAAATGTACACTTGACCTTTAAATACTAATTGAATCAGACATTTGTTGAGACTCTATTGTATGCTAAATATTATGCTAAGCTCTAAAAATAAAGTAAATATGACTGGGTCTCTCTCCTTAGGTGGATCGTGGCCTAGTAGAGATTAAATACTTGTCAGTGTCTTTACTTATTTGCATACAGCGTACTTCTAGGAATTTTGTTAAAGATGAAATAATATTTGAGTAAAGCAAGTGAATGGGTACTTTGTCATTTTAAAATAATACCTGTGTATCTACATACAATATGTCATCTTCCCACCCTCACCAGAACCATCTACTCCATCCTGTTTTTCTGACCAGTTTTACAAAAATGCTTGAAGGAAATGCAATTCTTACAAGGTGATGCTGATTCTTCTTAGATATATTTAGTAGACTGAAGGTCCATTGTAGAAAATAGCTCTACAGATTTAGACTGTTTTTCAACATGAACATAACATTTCTTCTATATTTTTTAAGTGATGAAATAAAGAGAGCCAGTGGAGATGTCCAAACTATGAAAATTTCATCTGTGCCTAATAGTTTATCAAAGCGAAATGTGTCTTTGACTCGAAGTCACAGTGTTGGAGGCCCCTTGCAGAATATTGACTTTACCCAGCGACCATTTCATGGCATTTCAACAGTTAGTCTTCCAAACAGTCTGCAGGAAGTTGTGGTATGTAACAACAACAACATTGTAATTATACTGCATACACATCTAAGTATATAGTAGAACATTATAAATTCTTCTGTAGTGGACTTATTTTAATTACATGAAAAGTGATAGATTAGAATTTTTCCATAAGCAAATAACTTTTTATTGTAGAGAATTTCAAATATGTGCAAAAAGAAACAGTATAATGAGTCCATCTTCTAGCTTCAATTATTTTCAGTTTATGGCCATTTTTCTTTTATGTGTATTCTCATTCAGTTCTCTCTTTTTTTGAGATTATTTTGAAGCAAATTTCAAACATCACATATTCTGTTAGTAAATATTTCAGTATGTGTCCCTGAATGATGAGGACTTTAGAAAAATATAATCACACTGCTTTTATCATACAAAAAAAAAAAAAACAAATAATATTATCAAGTTATTTAGTCTGTTCAAATTTCTGATTGTCTCAGAAATGTCAAAAACGTATGTGTGTGTGTGTATGTGTGGGTTGGTAGCTTGAGGAATCAGGATCAAATAAAGTCAGTGTATTGTACTTGGGTTTGTATGGTTTTTAGTCTTTTTGAATCTGTAGACTCTTTTTTCCTTTTGCAATTTAGTTGTTGATAAGAAAACTGGTTAGAGTACAGTTTCCCATAGTCCAGATTTTGCTGATTGCAACGATAAAAGTCGAAATTTGTGTCCAGAACCTTGTTCAGATTTGGGGTTTTTGTGTTATTGTTCATTTGCTTGTTTATTTTTGTAAGACAATTTCATCAGTGGTGGTATGTTTCTCCCAGTAGGAGACATAAACATTTGTAGCTATTAATGCCTTAATGCCTTAAAGTAATTCATTAGGAGCTATAAAATGATAATGGTCTCATTCTGTCATTGCTTCCTTTTAATAAGGAATACATAAACAGAAACTTCCCTGTGTCTTCTGCTAGATTTTCTAAAGATAAAATTTATAGTGGAAAGGCAGGTTAAATGCTTGGTTTTTTGCTTTTATTTACCAATTTTCAAAATGGCGAGTTGAGTCCCTGTCATTCTCCAAGGTCATCAGTTAATTTGGGGGAATAGGGTATCATTAATGAGCTCATTGATTTCAACATTGATGTTTAATTAAGCAATAAATTTTTAGAGATGGGGATCTCGCTTTGTTGCCCAGGCTATTCTTAAACTCCTGAGCTCAAGTGATCCTCTTGCTTCAGCCTCCCTAGTAACTGGAACTATAGGTACACACTACCTTGCCTTAAACATTTATCTTTATATCTACTGCTGTTTTTACCGTTGTTCATGCTTATATTATTCTCTTTGGTCAGTTAGAAGCCTCTACAAGTTAGCTCATTAGTCCTTTTGACATAACTCTAGTAGCTTTTTTGTAATTTTTAAAAAGCTTTCTTATATAACAAGATGTTTTATGCTTATGTTATATACTTTCTTACCCAGACCAGAATCAACCGTTTCTCTAAGAAACTGTGGGTCCCTTTAGAGGGAAATGGTTTTGGATACCACAGTCTAGGCACCGGGGAACCCACTGTTAATGAGAGAGTCTTAAACATTTTATCCTGATTATAATACGCATAACTCACAAAGTCTAGGTTGGGTCTTTTTTCATTTCTTATTTTATTTGAATTACAAAAATGCTCTTTCTTTAATTTCTTCAGTTTTTGTTGCAATCAGTTGTAAAAGTGAGTTAAGTCAACAAAGAATATTAATGCAAAAGATTGCTCCAGTTTAGAGTTGTAGGAGGAAGATAATGTCATACAGTTTTTACACACATATATTACTATAAAGCATCTGAAATGCAAATATTTCTTATAAAATTTGAAAAAAATCTAATACATTCAGACCATTGCTCTCAATGTGATAGAGAACATGTTCTAAAGAGTCTGTTGATTAATTTTCTTTTGTAATGATTTAACTTAATAGTATTTAAGATTAAGCATTTTTTTTCTTTTTTAGGTTTTCATTTATTAGCATATTCTCCTGCATGTAGCAATGGTCCTAAAATAACTGATTTTAAAAGGATAGATAGAGAGGCATTATCTCATTGAGAAGTGCTCTTCAGCATACAGATTTAAACAGATAATATTAATTTCTTTTTGTATTTTTTTTAAGGATCCTTTAGGAAAAAGACCCAATCCTCCCCCTGTTTCTGTGCCCTACTTGAGTCCTCTAGTACTCCGTAAAGAACTTGAATCTTTGCTAGAAAATGAAGGTGATCAGGTGATTCATACATCTTCTTTCATCAATCAACATCCAATCATTTTCTGGAACCTCGTTTGGTATTTCAGACGTTTGGACCTTCCTAGTAACTTGCCAGGACTTATCCTCACATCTGAACATTGTAATGAAGGTGTACAGGTAGGGTGCCAACTTTTATACTTACATTAGTATTGGGTAGGTGCCAACTTTTATACTTACATTAGTATTGGGTAGGATGAGGCTTAACCTCAAGCTCCTGAAAGTATACAACAACAGTTGCTTAACAAGACAAGTTTATTGCTCTCTCAGTTAAAAGTTTGGATAAGCAATCCTGGAATGGTAAAGTGTTAGGAACCTAAGATCCTTCTATATTTTTGTTTAGCTATGCATAACCTCCATTTCCAAGTTCTGCTTCTGGTCCAGGATGGCTGATTACCTCCAAGCTGTCACATCCACCTTCTGTCCAGCAGTTAGGAGAAAAATGGATGGAGGGAACAGTATGTCTTTTTTCTTAAGGGATAGCTCCTGGCGTTCTAGATAATATTCCAACATATAGTTTCTTGGCCTGAACTCAGTTATTAGGTCGTATCCGTCTGCAAGGGTAGCTGGAAAATGTTGCCCAGGCTGGAGTGCAATGGCGTGATCTTGACTCACTGCAGCCTCCTTCTTCTGGGTTCAAGTGATTCTCTTGCCTCAGCCTCCCGTGTAGCTGGGATTACAGGCACCCACCACCACATCCAGTTAATTTTTATATTTTTGGTAGAGACGGGATTTTACCATGTTGGCCAGGCTGGTTTGAACCCCTGACCTAAGGCAATCCACCTGCCTCAGCCTCCCAAACTGCTGGGATTACAGGCGTGAGCGACCGTGCCTGGCTGGTAGCTATTATTATTAACTGTTCTATTCCTAGCTGCAATTCTCACAACAACCTTATTTGAAAGGACTCATATTTCCCATATTTTTCAGATGTTATAATTAAAAGTTGGAGAAATTTAGTAATTTCTGTAAGGTGGCATACCCAATAAGTGATGGAGACCCAAGGTCACATTCTGGCTGTCTGACTTAAAAGCCCCAACTCTACTTACACTGGGATCCTGATTCCATTAGAGACAGTGAGCTCCTAGAGTGCTTTATTTTATACTATTAATATTGATAGACACTGAGACCCCAAACATATACATGGGGCAAAATAAAATATTTCCTTAAAGTACTATAAACTCTAGTTTGATTAGGTAGGTAAAATAAAATTATTTGGTAAGGTAGCAGAAACTCTTGTACTTTGACCTTAAAATTTGCTGTAATGATGGTTAATCTTTCTACAACCATTGTGTCAGTTAGCAAATTGTCATCCTATTCCTTAAAAGTCACAGTGAGAAACCTTTACGTCAGAAAATAATAATAACATTTGTCATCAGACATTAATAAAAATTAAAATTTTGGCTCTGAAATTTAGGTCCAGAATTTTAAAAGGACTCATCTGTTATATAATCAAGCTTCTTTAGATCCACTGGTAATTGTTATTCTTGGGATACTAATACTTTCTTTTGATTTCTTTTAGCTTCCTCTGTCATCTCTGTCCCAGGATAGCAAACTTGTGTATATTCAGCTATTATGGGATAATATCAACCTTCATCAGGAACCAAGAGAACCTCTGTATGTCTCATGGAGGAATTTTAGTAAGTAAAATAGAATTAAAGACATAACAGCTGGGTCCCGTGGCTCACGCCTATAATGCCAGCACTTTGGGAGGCCTAGGCCAGTGGATCGCTTGCGGTCAAGAGTTGGAGACCAGCCTGGCCAACATGGTGAAATCCTATCTCTATTAAAAATACAAAACTTAGCCAGGTGTGGTGGCAGGTGGCTATAGTCCCAGCTACTCAGGAGGCTGAGGCTTGAAAATTGCTTGAACCCGGGCAGCAAAGGCTGCAGTGAGCTGAGATCATGCCACTGCATTCCAGCCTGGGTGTCAGAGCAAGACTGTATCTCAACCAAAACCAAAACAAAACAAAACAAAGAAAGACATAAAAGACTCAAAATGGAAACACCTCAAATACGCATCCATAGGTGACTGGATGAGCAAATTGTGGCACAATCTATACATACTGTGGGATCCTGTTCTGTAATAAAGAATGGACTGCTGGGGGAAAGAAAAAAGAAAAGAAAAGAAAAGAAACAATTAAATTCCCCTAGAGTTAAATAGAGAAAAGCAAATTATTTTGCTTTATTTTTAAATTTTTAATTAATTCAAAGTGATTTGCTGTTTTAAAAAAAAAAGTACACACACATACACACACAAAAAAATGAAAAAGTGATTTGCTATTGTGCTGACCTGTTTTTAACTGTGACAGGTCTCAACTGAGTTTAGTAATTTTTTTGGTGATTTTGCTATCAAGTAAAAATTTGATTGGGTGTTTTGAGAGTACATTGTATATAGCAGAAGAGTAATTTAGATGTATTGGTATAGGATCATAAGTTCAGTTGTATTGATGGTTACTGACTGGTCTTAAGGGTTGTGGCTTCATTTTTACTCTTTTAGAATATATTTTTTACAAGGTGTTTAAAGGGTTGTTATTCATGTATTCAAAAGCCTTATGAGTCAATAAGAAAAATACAATTCAGTAGATAAATGAGCAAATGATATTAATAGGTAATTCATGTTAAAAACATTAAGTGACTTTCAAACTGTATTAGTTTGCCAGGGCTGCCATAATAAAATACCACAGACTGGGTGGCTTTAACAACAGAAATTTATTCTCTCAGTTCTGGAGGCTGAAAGTCTAAAATCTAGAAAGGGATCAGTAGGTTTGGTTTCTTCTGAGGCCTCTCTTTGGCTTGTAGATGGCAACCTTCTTGCTGTACCCTCACATAACCTTTTCTCTGTGTGTTTGCATGCACATGCACACATTCCTGGTGTCTCCTTTTCTTATAAAGACATCAGCCGTATTAGGTTAGGGCCCCACTTGGCCAGGCGTGGTGGTGTATGCCTGTAATCCCAGCACTTTGGGAGGCTGAGGGCAGGTGGATCACGAGGTCAGGAGTTCAAGACCAGCCTGGTCAAGATGGTCTTGGCTCTCTCTACTAAAAATACAAAATTTAGCTGGGCATGTTGGTGGGCGCCTATAATCTCAGCCACTCAGGAGGCTGAGGCAGAGAATTGCTTGAACCCAGGAGGTGGAGGTTGCAGTGAGCTGAGATGGCTCCACTGCACTCCAACCTGGGTGACAAAGCGAGACTCCATCTCAAAAAAAACAAATTGAAAAAACATTAGGGCCCCACTCTTATGTCCTCATGTAACCTTAATTATTTCTTTAAAGGCCTATCTCCAAATAGAGTCACATTGGCAATTAGGGCCTCAACATACGAATTTGGGGGTGACACAATTCAGTCTGTAATATAAACATATTTTAAAAGCTCAGTCATATTAGTATAAAGTGAAGTATAACTTTATATTTTAAAAAAGGAAAATGTAGGCCTGGCGCAGTGGCTCATGCCTGTAATCCCAGCACTTTGAGAGTTAGAGGCAGGCGGATCACTTGAGGTCAGGAGTTCAAGAACCAGCCTAGCCAATATGGTGAAACCCTGTCTCTACTAAAAATACAAAAAAAAGTTAGCCAGGCTTGGTGGTCACACCTGTAATCCCAGCTACTCGGGAGGCCGAGGCAGGAGAATTGCTTCAACCCAGAAAGCAGAGGTTTCAGTGAGCCGAGATTGCGCCATTGCACTCCAGCCTGGACATCACAGCAAAACTCCATCTCAAAAAAAAAAAAAAAAAAAAGGAAAATGTGGCCAGGCTCACACCTATGACCCCAACACTTTGGGAGTCCAAGGCAGGAGAATCCCTTGAGCCCAGGAGTTCTAGGCAGCAGTTAGCTATGATTGCACCAGTGTATTCCAGCCTGGGTGACAAAGTGAGACCTCCTTGACCTCCTGTCTCTTAAAAAAAAAAAAAAGGAAAACATAAACTTATAACTGTCAGATTGGCAAAAAAAAACTTTAAAGATGAAGATTGTTTAAAAAAAATTTAAAGATTGTTGAAGATGTTTGGGGAACACTTTTCATATACTTTTAGATGTGTAAAATGATACATTTCTGGAGAACAATATGGCGAACATACAGATTTCATATGTGGATACCCTTTAAACTCAGGAATTGTAGTTAGAGAACTGTGTTCTATAGAAATACAGTACACAGCTGTTTACACAAGGATACTTACTGTAGGATTTTTTTTTCTTTTGAGACAGGGTCATGCTCTGTTGCCTTGCTGGTGTGTACTGGTGCACTGCAGTCTCAATCTCTGGGGCTTAAGTCATCCTCCTGCCTCAGCCTACCGAGTAGCTGGGATCATAGGCATGCATACTTGACTAATCAAACAATCCTCTGGCCTCAGCCTCCCAAAGTGCTGGGATTACAGTTGTGAGCCACTGTTCCCAGCAAGGATTTTTTATAAAAATGAAAAAAATGTAGGCTGGGCACGGTGGCTTATGCCTGTAATCCAAGCACTTGAGGAGGCCGAGGCAGGTGGATCACCTGAGGTCAGGAGTTCGAGACCAGCCTGACCAGCATGGAGAAACCCTGTCTCTACTAAAAATACAAAAAATTAGCCAGGTGTGGTGGTACATGGCTGTAATCCCAGCTACTCGGGAGGCTGAGGCAAGAGAATTGCTTGAACCCAGAAGGTGGAGATTGTGGTGAGCTAAGATCACACCATTGTACTCCAACCTGGGCAACAAGAACAAAACTCCATCTCAAAAAGAAAAAATGTAAATATTCAACAGAATTCTGGTAAATCCATTCTATGAAATATTGGCAGCCAAGAAAAAGAAAGTCATTTGTATATAAGGACCTAAAAGGATGGATGCTATTATATACTGAGTGAAAAAATACAAGTTGCAAAAGAGTATATAATTTTTTCCCTTTCTTGTAGAAAAATAAAACCAAAAATGTGTACTTCTGTTTTTAATATATGCAAAGAAATATGTCACAAACTGTTAATAGTGGCTGCTTGGAGAAGAAATGGTAAAGTTCCATCTTCATTTTACATACTTTTATACTTTTTTTCCAACAACGTTTCAGTACTTTGCAGTTTTCTTAAAACTAGAGTAAAAAAATGCTTTTCCTCAGTATGTGTCAGTCACAAAATTATGATTACATATAGCATAAGCTATTTTTGCCTTTAATTTTTGGTTTCAGTCATGATGTTTGGATGCTTTTTAGGCAGGAACAGAATAACCTTGCAATTTATGCTAGAAAAGAATAGAGTTAGAATTACTGTTTCTTTAATTGTTTTCTTATAGCTTTTGGAATAGATGTTTCAAAATGTTCCATGATTTGTGGTGGGAATAAAACAGAACTCTCGAGAATAGCCATATTTCTTTATTAGTTGGCTGCTTTAAGTGAAGAGTTGGTGTATATAAACAAAAGTTGGTGTATAGGTTAAAAGACCTTATACGAATTAAGTGAGAGATGACTTCTGGAATAGCAATATGAGGAGCTCCACAGACCAGTGAAACAACCATAATTGGTGAAAATTATTTTTTCTTTCTTTTTTTTTTTTTTGAGATGGAGTTTTGCCCTTGTCACCCAGACTGGAGTGCAGTGGTGTGATCTCAGCTCACTACAGCCTCCACCTCCTGGGTTCAAGTGATTCTCCTGCCTCAATCTCCCGAGTAGTAGGGATTGCAGGCACTTACCACTGCATCCAGCTAATTTTTTGTATTTTTAGTAGAGACGGGGTTTCACTGTGTTGACCAGGCTGGTCTTGAACTCTTTACCTCAAGTGATCCACCCTCCCTGGCCTCCCAAAGTACTAGGATTACAGGTGTGAGCCACCACACCTGGCTCTAAAGATGTGACTTCTTGAAAAAATAATTTTCCGCAGGGCGCGGTGGCTCACGTCTGTAATCCCAGCACTTTGGGAGGTTGAGGCAAGAGGATTACTTGAGTCCAGGAGTTTGAGGCTGCAGTGAGCCACAGTTGCACCCCTATAGTTAACACAAACAAACAAACAAACAAACCTTTGGAAATTGTCCTCAGACTATAGAGCAAATGAATATTTTTTTTAAAAAATCTACTAAATCTTATCAAAAGGAGCAAGTTTCTGTGGTACTTCAGCCACAACTTGCTGTACCCCCTACAGAACCCAGTCAAGGGCCTATAGCATCTCCCTGGGAAAGGCAGGCTGCCAGCATTTTTCATTCTTTCAGTTCTGTATTGCAGAGGTGAAATTCCCAGTGAATGTGGTCAAGAGGTCGCGGCCCAGTCCTTCCACCTTGCCTCCATTCATAAGGCAAAGACTCTGCCCCAGTTGTGGGAGGCTGAGAATACTGGGTCCCCAATTTTTCTCACTGCAGCCTACTCATATAGAACAGAGATTTCATGCCAGGAGAGGCAAGCTAAAAAGAACAGAAGCTACTGTCTTCATCTAGCACCCTGCTCATAAAGCAGGAATGTCACTCTAAAAGAAGGGCCTCTTTTCCCAGCCCCACTTCCAGAGCTGTGGCTTAGAAATTTTGCCCAGGGGCTGGGCACGGTTGGCTCCACCCCTGTATTCCCAGCATTCTAGGAGGCCGAGGCGTGTTGGATCACCTGAGGTCAGGAATTTGAGACCAGCCTGGCCAACATGATAAAACTCCTCCTCTATTTAAAGTACAAAAAAAATTAGCCAGGTGTGGTGGCAGGCACTTGTAATCCCAGCTAGTTGGGAGGCTGAGACAGGAAAATCAGGAAGGCTCAGGAGGCGGAGGTTGCAGGGAGCTGAGATTGTGCCACTGTGCTCCAGCCTGGGCGACAGAGTGAGACTGTCTCAAAAAAAAAAGAAAAGAAAAGAAAAAAAAAAATTTTTGCCCAGAGGGAGAGGCAGGTCATAAGAATAGAGAGCTCTGAAATTTTCCCTAAAGGAAATTACTTTATTTGGAACAGAGTGTGGAGACGTTTAAGCCTGAGAGCACTCTCAAAAACAGTGGAGATTTTGGTGAGAAGGCCAGTATTACCCTGATACAAAGACCAATGACATCATAAGAAAAATCAGTATCACTTAGGAATATAGACATAAAAATCTTGAATAAAATACTAGCAGATCAAATACAGCAATATAAAAAATGATTTTACACCATGACCAAGTGGGATTTATCTCAAGCATGCAATTTTGGTTTAACATTTGAAAATCAATTATGTAATACACTATATCTATCAATAGAGTAAAGGACAAAATTCACATGATCATCTCAGTAGGTACAGCCAAATCATTTGACAAAATCCATCACCCTTTGTTTAAAACTCTTCAAGCTGGGAATAGAGAAGATCTTCCTCCGCCTGGTAATGGGCATCTATGAAAATCTACTGTTGATAACATACTCTTAACATACTTTCTCACTAAGTACAAGAGTAAGACAAGGATGCCCACTTGTGCCATTTTTATTTAACATTCTACCAGAGGTTCTAGCTAGAGTAATTAGTCAAGAAAAGAAAAGCCATCCAAACTGGAAAGGAAAAAAGTAAATGTATCTATATTTGCAGATTATATGATAAATGATATATATTTTTTCTATATAGATAATATATAGAAAATTCTAAGGAATAGACACACATCCAACATATTATTATACACACACACCATATTAGAACTGCATAAGTTCCACAAGGTTCCAGGCTATAAGATCAATATAGAGAAATCAACCACTTCTATATCTTTTTTTTTTTTTTTTGCGAGACGGAGTCTCGCTCTGCCGCCCAGGCTGGAGTACAGTGGCCGGATCTCAGCTCACTGCAAGCTCCACCTTCCAGGTTTACGCCATTCTCCTGCCTCAGCCTCCCAAGTAGCTGGGACTACAGGCGCCCGCCACATCGCCCGGCTAGTTTTTTGTATTTTTTAGTAGAGACGGGGTTTCACCGTGTTAGCCAGGATGGTCTCGATCTCCTGACCTTGTGATCCGCCCGTCTCGGCCTCCCAAAGTGCTGGGATTACAGGCTTGAGCCACTGCGCCCGGCCACTTCTATATCTTTGAATAAATAATTCAAAATGAAACTAAGAAAACAATTTTATTTATTTATAAAAGCATTAGAACAGAATACTTATGGATAAATTGAACCAAAGGAATGCAAAACTTAGACTCCAAAAACTTAAATAATTGTTGAAAGAAATTAAAGAATAAGTAAATGGAAAGAAATCCCATGTTTATGGACTGGAAAAGTTAATATTAAGATGGAATTAGTCCTAAATTGATCTACAGATTGAACGCAATCTCTATCAAAATTTCATATAGCTTCTTTACATAAATTGACAAGTGAATCTTGAAATTCATATGGATGTTCAAGGGACTCAGAATCACCAAAACACTCTTTAAAAAGAACAGTTATAGGACTCACAGTTCTCAATTTGAAAACTGACTGCAAAGCTACAGTAATCAAGAAAGTAAAATTCTGGTGTAAAAATAGACATATAGGTTGATGGAATAGAGCTGAAGTTCCAGAAATAAACCCTCATATATATGTATGGTCAGTTGCCTTTCAGTGTGAAGACCATTTAATAGTTAAAGAATAGTCTTTTCGGCAGGGCGTGGTGGCTCACGCCTGTAATCCCACCACTTTGGGAGGCCGAGGCGGGCAGATCACGAGGTCAGGAGATCGAGACCATCCTACCTAACATGGTGAAACCCTTTCTTTACTAAAAAAAATACAAAAAAATTAGGCAGGCATGGTGGCGGGCGCCTGTAGTCCCAGCTAATCGGGAGGCTGAGGCAGGAGAATGGCATGAACCAGGAGGCGGAGCTTGCAGTGAGCCGAGATTGCGCCACTGCACTCCAGCCTGGGCGACAGAACGAGACTCCATCTCAAAAAAAAGAAAAAAGAGAATAGTCTTTTCAACGCATGTGCTGGGACCACAGGCTAGCAATAATAAAAAGAATGAAATTGAATAGTTTCTCAAATCATACATAGGAATGAACTAAAAATGGATCATAGACCTAAATGTAAGAGCCAAAACTATAAAGCTCTTAGAAAAAAAACATAGGAGTAAATCTTCATGACTCTGTGTGTGTTAGGCAAGGCTTTCAAAAAAAGCAACAAAAGCACAGTCAACAAAAGAATAAGTAGATAAGTTGGACTTAGTGCAAAGAAAAAACTTCTGAAATTTAAATCATCAAAAAAGTGAAAGGTCAGTCGACAGAATGGGAGGAAATACTTGCAAATCATATCTTAAAAAGGATTTGTTCCCAGACTATGTAAAGTACTCTTACAACTTAGTAATAAAAAGGCAACCCATTTTTAAGATGAGCAAAGGCTGTAAATCAGTAGTTCTTCAGATAAAATGTTCAAATGGCCAAAAGCACTTGAAAAATGCTCATTCAATAGCTATCAAGGATATGCAAATCAAAACCACAAGGAAATACCACTTCATACTTACTAGGATGGCTATAATCAAAAACATAATAACGAGTTAGTGAAGATGTGGAGAAAGTGGAACCCTCAGACACTGTCGATTAGAATATAAAATTGTGTAGCTCCTTCGGAAAACAGTTTCACTGCTCCTCAAAATGGCAAACCATGTGAGTTACCATATGACACAGCAGTTACACTCATATATATACCAAAGAGAAATGTCCACATGAAAACTTGCACAGGAATGTTCATAATAGCATTTGTATAATAGCCAAAAATACGGAAACAAATGTCCATCAATCTATGAATTGAGGGCTGAGCACAGTGGTGCACGCCTGTAATCCCAGCACTTTAGGAGGCTGAGGCCGGCAGATCACTTGAGGTCAGGAGTTCGAGACCAGCTTGGCCAACATGGAAAAACCCTGTGTCTACTAAAAGAAATAAAAAAATTAGCTGGGCATGGTGGCACATGCCTGTAGTCCCAGCCACTTGGGAGGATGAGGCAGGAGAATCACTTGAACCCAGAGAGGCAGAGGTTGCAGTGAGCTGAGATTGTGCTGCTGCACTCTAGCCTGGGCAACAGAGTGAGACTCCATCTTAAAAACGAGAAAAAAAAAATTATGAATTGATAAAGTATGGTATATCCATACAATGGAATTTCATTTGGCAGCATAAAGCAGTGAAGTACTGATACATGTACAACACAGATGAATCTTGAAACCATTCTAGAAGAGAAACCAGTTGTGAAGGAGCATAGATTGTATTATTCAATTTATATGAAATATCCAGAATAGGCAAATGTATACAGACAGAAAGTAGATTAGTAGTTGCCTAGGGGGAGTTGGGGTGGGGTTTCTTTCTGGGATATGAACGTGTTCTAAAATTGATAGTGATGATGGTTGTACAACTTCATGAATATACTAAAAACCATTGAATTATGTACTTAAATGGGTATAATGTTTGGTTTGAGACTTATCTCAGTAATTGTGAAATTACAGCATAGCCTGAAGATTAATACTATTCAAAGTCTGTCATGTAGCAGGTGGAAGACCTAGGATGAAAATTCATAGCAGCCAGTATTTCCTGTTGTTATCAAAACAGAGGACTTTGCTTTTTTTTTTTTTTTTTTTTTTTTGGTTTAATACAAATGAACTATTACCGGTTGCTGTTATTTAGGGCCTGTGTTATTTGAAAAATACAACATAATGAAATGTATAATGAAAAATACAATCCGCCCGCCTCAGCCTCCCAAAGTGCTGGGATTACAGGCATGAGCCACTGCGCCCGGCCTAATTACGTTCTTTCTAATTAGCACTAGACTCTGCTATATTTAAAGAAAATAACAGAGGCCAAAACAGGTAAAGATTATTCTCTCATGTGAAGTTATTAGGCTAGGCAAATCAGGCTAGCACTTTTGGAGGCCAAGGTGGGAGGATCACTTGGGACCAGGAGTTTGAGACTAGGCTGGGCAACATAGTGGGAGCCCATCTCTCTACAAAAAATAAAAATAAAAAATTAGCTAGCTGTGGTGGCATGCCCCTGTGGTCTTAGCTACTCAAGGCTGAAGCGGGAGGATTGCTTGAGGCCAGGATGTCAAGGCTGCAGTGAGCTGTGATTTTACCACTTCACTTCAGCCTGGGTGACAGAGAGTAAAACTGTCTAAAAAGTTTTGAATTACATCATGTTGTACACCATAAGTAAATAGAATTTTTACTTATTGATTAAAAATAAGGCCAGACATGGTGGCTCATGCTTGTAATTCCAGTGATTTGGGAGGCTGAGGCAGGAGGACTGCTTGAGGCTGAGTTCAAGACTAGCCTGGGCAACATAGCAAGACCCTATCTCTATAAAAATAAAATAAATTAGCCAACTGTGGTGGTACATGCCTGTAGTCCTAGCTATTTGGGAGGCTGAGCAGGGAGGACTGCTTGAGCCCAGGAGTTGAAGATTACAACGACCAGCCACTATATTCCAGCCTTGGTGACAGAATGAGATCCTGTCTCCAAAAAATAAGTAAATACATTTTAAAAAAAGAAAAGTTATGTACTAGACAGTCTAGTACTGCGAGACAACTCCTCTGTCATCAGGGACCCAGGTTCCTTCTGTTGTACCTGCTTTACTATCAGTAAAGATTGCTTCATGGTCACAGGATGGCTGCTGGAGTACAAGCTATCACATCCCAGCCTCAGGCAGTAAGCCACCATATATTAGAAGAGAAAGGCAGAGTGACAGGTCTGCCTGTTTGAAGAGAGCAGGAAAAATATTTTTTAGTTGGGCACATTGTCACATAATGTTACTAGTATTGGGGAGGTGATCTTGGTTAAGCAAGGAGAAAATGCCACACCTCCGGAAAAAAGCTTTTTAAATAATTGGGACAGGGCACAGTGGCTCATGCCTGTAACCCCAGCACTTTGGGAGGCAGATTGCGTGGGCCCAGGAGTTTGAGACCAACCCGGGCAACCTGGTGAGATCCTATCTCTACAAAAAATACAAAAATTAGCTGGTGGCATACACCTGTAGTCCCAGCTATTTGAGAGATTGAGGTGGAAGGATCACTTGAGCCTGGGAGATGAAGGTTACAGTGAGCCATGGTCACACCACTGCACACCAGCCTGGGTAACAGAGTGAGACGTTGTCTCAGAAAAAAAAAAAAGATAATAATAGTATTAATTGAAAAAAAAACTGTGTTCTTATTGTTAGATTCTGAAAAGAAATCATCTCTCCTGTCAGAGGAACAACAAGCAACAAGCACTTTAGTAGAAACCATCAGGCAGAGTATTCAGCATAATAATGTTCTTAAACCCATCAACCTACTTTCACAGCAAATGAAGCCAGGCATGAAAAGACAAAGGTAATAATATAGTATTTTTTGCTTGCCACCACTCAATCATTTCATGTTTTTAAAAAATTATCTTACTTTAAAAAATATCTCTATTTGTCAAAGAAATACATACTCATTGCAAAACATGTGATTGGTCTAAAAAGTGCTACACAGATATATGCATTCCTCTTGAACACAAACACACAATAAAAGTGTCTGGGGGCTTGGCACGGTGGCTCACACCTGTAATCCCAGCACTTTGGGTGGCCAAAGCAGGAGGATTGCTTGAGCTCAGGAGTTTGAGACTGGACTGAGCAACATAGCAAGACCCCATCTCTGTAAAAAATAATTTGGCGGGGGTGGTATGTGCCTGTGACCTCAGCTACTTGAAAGGGTAAGACAGGAGGATTTCTGGAGCCCAGGAGGTCAAGGTTATAGTCAGCTGTGATCACACCACTGTACTGCCACCTGGGTGACAGAGCAAAACCCTGTCTCAAAAAAAAAAAAAAAAAGAGTGGAAATAGATTACATTTTAAGAAGATAATTCATTGATCTAAAATGTACTTTCTTTTGGAAACATTACTGCTGTTTGCTGGAAACCTGTAATTATATTTATTAACATTGATAAACTCATGTACCACTTATTCAAGGCCTATGATACTCACACATCTTTTCTTTTGTTGGACATAAGAGAATATGGGAATAGGAGTAGAAACAATTTAGGAAAGGGATGGATGTAGTGAACTACAAAGGATATGGAGTTATTGTGCTCCTGTCACTATTGTCTGCTAATATGCTCAGATTAGTACTCATCCCCTCCTCAGCATAAGTGAATTCTGCAGTAGAAGCTTCAGAAAAGTGTGTGTAATTGCGTATATCAAACATTACTAATGTTTCCACGGTCCCCTTCAAGTTTTTTAGGTCATGGCATCTTTGAAGATAATCTCAGAAGTGACAGGGCAAGAATTGATAATGAAAATGGATGGATCCATTTTTACTCTCAATAGTTGAGGTAGAGATGACCTTCACAGTCTGTAATAAGAGTAGCTTGCTGCAAGCATCTGTAGTTTAAGGACAGGAACGTAATATTAGAAATGTCATATCATGGCTTCTGAAGCTTCTAAAGAAAGCGATGTGAAGTGTCACTAGAATCAGCATTACCTCCTACTTTTTTTTTCTTTGTACATCAGTGCATTTCTTAAGTTTTCCTCTCATCTTTAACAACTGAGTCATAAAGCTCACTTTTAGTGTTTCATTTGTGACATTTTAATGCTCACAAGCCAAATAAAGGTGAACTGTCCTTTGCTATTGGGTTAAATAGTAAAGAGACCACACCACCTTTTACATTGTGTCAAGAGTTTTAAACCCCCTAACTTACTTAGAAATTAATCTGTTACTTTGTCAAGTGACAAAAGATGAGAGAAGATTCTTTCATAAATTTTAATTATAAATTAGAGTTAAAACAGTTAATGTATTGTTGAAATAAAGTTAAGCCATTTTTAATTGTTACTAGTGTGAAACTTTATGCCCATTAACTATGTTTTAACTTTACTTTGGAATAGAAACTTGCAGGAAGTTACAAAAATAGTACAGAATTCAGTGTAGCCTTCACGCAGCTTCCTCCGAATGTGACACCTCATATAACTAACTGTAACGTAATATTAAAACTAGGACATTGACATAGGTGTATTACTGTTAACTAGATGACAAAACTTAATGTCTTCACCATTAAAAAAAAAATGCATCTGTATTTTTATGCTATTTGCCCATTAACTTTTAAAACATATTTGTTTTATAGGAGTTTATACAGAGAAATCCTCTTCTTATCATTAGTGTCTCTAGGAAGAGAGAATATTGATATTGGTAAGTTGGTTAATAAAAGATTATGAAAGGAAATTTTATATTTTATTTTCAAAAGTAATTTTAAAAAATGTAGCTGTTATGTATAAAAGATTTAAAAGATTTCTACTTCTAAATATGTAATTCAGAAACATATAATTTGACTCAATACCAATTTGAAATGAACGGCTGTTGTCTTTCTTAACAAATTACAACTTCATTTTTGAAAATTTCTTTCAGAGGCGTTTGACAATGAATATGGAATTGCATACAATAGTCTGTCTTCAGAGATTCTTGAAAAGTTGCAGAAAATTGATGCTCCACCAAGTGCCAGTGTCGAGTGGTGCAGGAAGTGTTTTGGAGCGCCTCTCATTTAAATAGAGATTCACTAGAATTTTGACACACAAGGCTTGGAGATTAGATTTAATCTGGAAACATTCAAGGGTTCTTTTTCCAAATCGTAAGAACTGGTGAATATGGAATTGAAGTAACTCTTGAGGACAGTATTTAATGAATTATGATTCATACTGCATCATCTCGAAATATGAAATGTCCCAGGGCTTATTAACATTGAAGATTTTCAACTCCTGAACTGCTTTTCTGCCTCTGTGGAAAACTACTTTGGGATTCCTCAGTATTTGTAGTAGTTTGATAGAAATAATGAGGAACCATATTCATTCTAGGCATTGTTTATATTTGAAGTTACTGAGTTTGAGGAATGGCAAATTAAATTTGCCTAACCTCCAAAATGGAATATCTCAATTACAAAAACAACATGGCCAGGCACGGTGGCTCATGCCTGTAATCCCAGCACTTTGGGAGGGTGAGCAAGGTGGGTGGATCACTTGAGGCCAGGAGTTCGAGACCAGCCTGGCCAAAACGGTGAGACCCTGTCTCTACTAAAAATACAAAAATTAAGCGCGCCACTGTAGTCCCAGCTACTGAGGCTGAGGCAGGAGAATCACTTGAACCCAGGAGGCAGAGGCTACAGTGAATGGAGATTACGCCACTGCAACTCCAGCTTGGGTGACAGAGTGAGACTGTCTCAAAAAAAAAAAAAGCAACATATTTGTGTAAGTGTGTATATGTGTAGGGCTGTGTAGGTATGTGTATATACAGCCATATTCTAAGTGTATATTTATTAAAATAGATTGCATGTTGCAATACAATTTTCTGAAAGGGGTCTCACTGATTATTAAATGAATGACTACTACTGAACTTGTCTGTAGTCATTAATCTTAAAATTACCTGAAAATCTGATGACAACTGCCTTCCCTGACTTTAATGCATTAGGTTGGCGCAAAATTGTAGTTTTTGCCACTATTAATGGCAACTATTATTTTTGCACCAATATAATACACCTTTCATATTATGTATTATCTTGCTTAATGGATTTTATCCTGATTATTCAGTGACTTCCATCCTCTTCCCATATCTTAATTTGCAATAGTTTTAAAATGGGAACAAATGAATCAATCATCAGTTAAAATGAAATTAAATCAGCTGCCTAATAATTTATGAAATTCATTGGAACATGCTTAGAATGCTAAAGTGTATGTCATTAAACGTAAAATCTTTGTTCAGGCACATACCTTGTTGGTATCAATCACTTTTTAAAACCTGTGGGATAAACTTGCACTGCACACAGAAGTTTTATTCTTGTATAATATTTAGATTTGTATGCTTGTGAGTAAAAATGTGCATTTGTAAATACTGTTTTTTTTAGATTGAATCAATTAAGTCTTAAAACTGTAAATTTATTAAGCTTGTTGTCAGTAGGTTTAAGAAAATCATGATCTCACATGCCTCACTTTGACATTTATCATGCCTTTTAATTACAAATATCCCTTAGGAACAGTAAGTTTGCCTTAACTCTCTGCATGGTTTAAAAAGCCAGTGGTTTTGTGAGTGTTTACAGTAAATTATGCAGATGGCTAAATGAGTTGACACAGTAAAATTACTTCCGTATGGTACAGTAACAGCCTAACTCCCTTCTACCTGATGTAACCATTTACAAATTGTAGTTATTGTACCAATCTTTCAACATTTCAGGGTTAATCTGACCTATGTAGAATTCTAGTGTGAATTTATTGAGAAAATGCTAAATTAAACAACTTGTCAGAAATTATGTACAATTTTAATTACCTTCAGTGGATCTTTTGCACTGTCTCAGAGTATATATTTTTGCAACTCAAGACTTGGTACTAGTTTTAATACTTAATACTTACTGACCCAACAGAAGTTTGGAATTACCTTGCATATAAAAATTGAGGTTGAATAAAATGAAAAATTCTTAAGTTTGTTGTGTTTTGTTACATTAAGCCTCTTGAAATCTGTAATCTTTAGAATTCCAATACTTTTTTTCCCATTTCCTCACTTCTTTGTAACTTGAACTAAATTTTCACTTACTGAAGCACTTCCCATTAAAAAAATTCTGTAAAGATCTCTTTACATGTTTAAGAATATATGGCTATATCAAATTACAAACTTTCTAATAACTTTAGCAATCATACCTTGAAAACTTTAGCCTGCTGCTGCCACTTAAGATATTGGGACTGATTTCTTGTTGTAAATTCTTAAAGGCTTTTTCCAATACCCACAGCAGATAGGGTACCATTAAAAATTTACAAGAAAAAAACATTACTAAAAGACTTAGAAGTACCCAGAATGACTTGTAGCACTGTATGCAACTTTAATCCTGACAGCTTCTAAAAGCAATCTTTCAAATTAGTCCAGATTACTTAGCAGTACCTTACATTGGTTTGGGGTTTGATAGCATTTTTTTTTCTTCCAACGAATGAATTGTATAGTAATGACATAGTAATGACATGTCAGAATGACTTGCATCTGTTTCTGGAGAACTGGGTATGGTGGCTCATGCCTGTAGTAATCCCAACACTTTGGCATGCCAAGGCAGGCAGATCACTTGAGCCCAGGAGTTCAGTAGTAGTCTGGGCAACATAGCAAAACTCTACAAAAAGCACAAACACAAGCCAGGTATGACAGTGCACACCTGTAGTCCCCAAGAGGTCAAGGCTGCAGTGAGCCATACTGCTGCTCTTCAGCGTGGGCATAGGAGTGAAACCCTGTCTCAAAGAAAAAGTCTTAAGGAGAAACAGTCCTTATTTTGTGGCTGCACTCGATTTTCAGAAAGCAGGGCAGTTCTCATGTTTTGTGCATCACAATCAACCAAGAACTGGTTAATAGAAAACTTTGGACCGTGTACCAGACTCACCTTGTGGCTTTTAAGCTCCTCTCTATGGTTGTTTCAGTCCTTTTAGCTTTGGGTAAAATGCTAAATTTCTCTGTGCTTTTTTTTTTTTCTGAGGGAGCCTTGCTCTGTCGCCCAGACTGGAGTACAACAGCATGATCTTGGCTCACGGAAACCTCAACCTCCCCGGTTCAAGTTATTCTCCTGCCTCAGCCTCCCAAGTAGCTGGAATTACAGGCACCGGTGGCTAATTTTCTTGTATTTTAGTAGAGATGGCGTTTCACCATGTTGGCCAGGCTGGTCTTTAACTCCTGACCTCAGGTGATCCACCTGCCTTGGCCTCCCCACTGGCCATCCCCTTTAAGTTCTGCATACTAATCGCCAGCTAAGATTCATGTTATGTAGCAAATTTTTAACACCATGTAGTAGGCATCCAGGGACTGGCATTACTGGCCTCACACCTGGGAGCTTTTTAGTAATGTGAAAATGTGGGTCCCCACTCCTCTATCACTATCTGTGCCTTAACCAGACTCCTAGGTGATTAACATGTACATTTAACATTTAGAACTCTGCTTTATAAAGCTATTACAGTAGTGCCAACAAAGAGCTTGCATTACTTCAACCTTAAAGCCTAATGTGCCTTCTTGTAAAGATCCTGATATTGTCAGGTTAGCATAGAAACTATTAGAAAAAAATATATGCTTTGTGCATTTTTCACTGATCTAAGAATGTTTTTAGTCATTTCCTTTTCAGTGTGTGAAACAGCCTAACAATTCACTGGAGTTGAAAAACTCTGTTAAAGCAAATTTGAAATGGTTTAAAAAACTTCATTTTAAGATGGTATCCACTAAAACTATGCCTTAAAAGTTACCTTTTCTTCAAAAAAGAAGACATGTTCATCTTCACATGGTCAATTTTCATGTATTAAATTGTGTATAGGGTTTTAAAGAGCTATATTCCTCAAAATAAACTATATGAAAAAGATTAATAGTCCTCATCATTTCCCCTAAGTTCAATGCCATTCTGGAGAGGCAGATGTCTTATGCTCAGAATCCCTTCCTGTGCTACCCATCCCCCAAAAAGAACCCCTTTACATTGACCTTGTCTTCTACTACCACACAATAGGTCTGATTTTATCCACCATTGGATTACCATATACATATCCCCATTTTCTATGACTAACTTTCCCTCTCTTAATTTATGTAGTTTTCTGTCGGCAATGAAAAGTCAACAGAGATCCGAGTCTGATCTTATTTATTTGTTACTCAAAAGTTATTTCTGACTGGATTCAGACTTCGAAGTAGAAGCTCGCAGAGAGGAAAGTCTGCGTCTCTTCGCAATTTGTTCCTGGCGCTTCTCCTTAGCCTCCTAAACAAAACAAAACAGCATATAGTTAAGGCCTTTCTGGGGTAAAGATGCAAATCCAAAGCCAGGCCGAACTCCTCCCACCCCCTCAAATCATCTTACACTAACCTTCATTCTTTTGGCCAAAAGTTTAGCATATTCTGCAGCCTCTTCCTTGTTTTTCTTAGTACGCTGCTTCTTCAGAGCAATACGCCGCCGTTTGTGCTGCAAGACACGTGGAGTAACAAGACGCTGAATCTTGGGTGCTTTGGTCCTAGGTTTCTTACCTAAAAAATTTAAAGGACTCAATCATTTCAACTGTTTTGTTAGAATCCACATCTACTTTAAAAACATCAGAAATGAACGTAAGCTACACCAACAGCATCTATGAAAACCTGTATTGAGGCCTTTAAAATCAAATCAGAACTATTCTAAAATACTTTTTGCCCCTCCAAAGAAATCTAGAAGATGGGTTATTATAAAAATATAAGGGAAACCAAGTGCTGAAAAATAACCAGGCTAACCTTTACTACCTTCCAGTTTTACTAAAATACAGTGGCATTATGTTAAAATATAACACTGCATAGTCAATTTTTCTGTGAAAACCACTTAACATACGATTTACATAATCATTCTGCCATACTTTTTTTTGAGACGGAGTCTTGCTCTGTCACCGAGGCTGGAGTGCAGTGGCCGGATCTCAGCTCACTGCAAGCTCCGCCTCCCGGGTTTACAACCATTCTCCTGCCTCAGCCTCCCCAGTAGCTGGGACTACAGGCGCCCACCACCTCGTCCGGCTAGTTTTTTGTATTTTTTTAGTAGAGACGGGGTTTCACCGTGTTAGCCAGGATGGTCTCGATCTCCTGACCTCATGATTCGCCCGTCTTGGCCTCCCAAAGTGCTGGGATTACAGGCTTGAGCCATCACGCCCGGCCTCTGCCATACTTTTAAGTGTAAGTTTGATGTAAGCTTGCATCTCTATTTCCCTTGACAATTCCTGCCAATTCAGGGGTAATGTAACAATTAACATCAGATTATGTGACATGCTGTTAAAGTATCTTCATTAATCTGATCTGTACTCCACAACTGCTCATGGACTATAGATTTGCATTGGAGCACAGGCTGTTTCATGAACACTTGTGGGAGTTTAACTGCCTTAGGCTAAATGCTCAGATGTTCAGGTTCTGCTAATATTTCAGACTCCTACTATAGACACAGGAACCATCTAAAAATACCCATCAACCAGACCACGCTTTTATTATTCTGATTATTTCCAGGCCTGTGATTATGGGCAACCGCCACCTATTTATCAATTGCTTTTCTTTCTTTTTTTTTTTGCAATGTCAGCTTCATCAGGGTAGGAATTTGTCTATACTGTATTCTCAGCACCTTGAACAGTACCTGGTGCTCAAATAATTGTAATTACTGACTTAACAGACATGTACTATATATGCCATGTACAGGTGTTAATTCACACCAGTCCTGAAAAAAACAAAATCCAGAGAAATTCTTTCAGATTTTGTCAGGAAAACCCAACGTTGACTGACATGCTGTTTATTCTATTTAACATAAACATTCCCAAATTTCACTACAGAAATATTGTTATTTGAGGTCCTCACTGGTATGTTGTCTAATATATTGACACAAGTTCTTAAAAGGTACAGCTCCAAAATCCCTAACTCCCGCTCCCTAGTATTCTGAGTAAGGTCTCTAACTTCTAGTTCTTACAACTCTTAACAATTGTTATCCATATCCTACAGATGAAACAAAAGTTTAAAGCAACTTCTTTCGTAAGCCAAAAAGTAATTTAGGGTTGGGTGTGGTGGCCTGTAATCCCAAGCACTTTGGGAGGCCAAGGTGGGAGGATCACTTGAGCTCAAGGGTTCAAGACCAGCCTGGGCAACACAGTGGGACCTCATCTCTTAAAAAATATTGATAGTAATAATTTAGAACATCTGATGTAAAATTACAAAGTGTGTGGTGGTGAGATAATAGTTTCAGAATTCTCAAGCATGTGACTCCTAAACCAGATAGCAATGACCTTAAAGTCAGGTTAGTTTTGGATAAATGTATACATCAAAGATTCACAGGCAGATTTTCAAGGAAATTACTGTACTCTACAAGGCACTGGATATAAGCAGCAAGGATTAATACCAACTGGGTATGCTGGCCACCCCCAAATAATTTTTGGAAAAATTGAGACCCCAGGTGAAGAATGCTAAGGCTCCAAAGGGACATTTTTATCTTCTGATATGCACACAAAATGATAGTCAAATCACCAAAATTAAGCAAGCCTTAATTGCATAATCCCTCCTACCTTCTTTGTTTAAGGGCTTTCTCACAACATACTGGCGGACGTCATCTTCTTTAGAGAGATTGAAAAGTTTGCGGATTCTGCTAGCTCTTTTGGGGCCCAGGCGGCGAGGCACTGTAGTATCAGTCAGTCCAGGAATATCCTTCTCTCCTTAGAAGACACAATTGAAAAGATTTTAATTCAACAACTTCCTTAAGAATCCTAAATCAGAATATTTGATGTTGAATTGATGGTAAAGAAACAAATCCATTGGTAAGTCTGTATACTGCAAATGAATAAGCATTTGGACAACTGGCTTTAAATCAATTTCAACGAAAATTGAACACAAGTAACCCTCACCTTTTTTTACAATAACCAAGTTGAGAACGCTCAGATTGGCATCCACAATGCAACCACGAACTGATTTTCTCTTTCTTTCTCCCGTTCTCCTTGGTCTGTAACAGGAATGCCCCTTACTCAGCAGCAAGCGGACACGGCCATGGGTCAAGACACCCTGCTTCATGGGGAAACCTTGTTTGTCGTTCCCACCACTGATTCGGACCACATAACCCTGCAAGAGCACACAATGAGTGACACATTTACTATTTATATTCCAAAATTATACAAACAGGATTGTGACCTCTGTGAACCACACCTATATGAGAAAGTATAATTCATTATGAAAACCAATTTAAACTTAAGCACGTTTTCTCTGATCAGTAACTTTTGTCTACATTCCCAGCTTATCAAGTTCAATTATCAAATGTCTTTCATTCAAGTCGCATTTCTAACCGATGTTTTATTAGAAATAACAGCAGTAGGAAGATAAAATATCAAAGAGCAACAAACGAGATACAACGCTTCTTCGCACTTTGGGGATTATGAAGACAGCTATGTGATATCTGCCGAATGCATGATGCATTGCAAGAATTACGTTGATGTAAACTTTACGTATATTTTACGGCTTACTCTACATCTCCCCTCCAAGGTAACAGCTCAACTTCATAAAGTGGCATTCGGAAGCAACTTACCAAACAAAGGTCAGAAGCCAGAACCCGGAGTCTGAACCCCATTCCAAATACCAATTACCAATGGTGTTTACCGTCTCTGACTTCAATACCTGCAACAATTTGATTGTTAACTTTTACCTTCCATTCTTCACCCAGAGCGTCAGCAGCAACTTCTGTGGCCATACGCTTCTCATAAAAAGTACGAAGTTTGCGTTCATCGTCCACTTCAATGAGTTTCTGGCAGCCAGTGGCTGGGAAGGAGATGTTCAGCTAAGGATTAAAAGGGAGGGAAATAGTTTACGAAACTACCTACACAAGTAATTGTAGAGTCATCCACAAAGTTAATTCCACTACAAAAAGCCTTTCGTGTTGCCTCCACACAAGCTGGAAATATGAGATGCCGACCGTACTCACTAAAAGCACGTGAAAGCAGAGTAGCAGTCAAGAAGCGCCGCACTCAGGAGGACGTATTCCCCTCAAGTCCCGCAGAATGACTCTGGGGGCGAGGGCGCTCCGCGACCGTTCACCCTCCCGAAGCAAGAAAGCCGGTGTCAAGAGCCGCACCACAGGCCTGCCGCAAAGTGGGCAACACGCCGGGACGCCACCATGGCGCTCCCGGCCCGCCGCGGCTCCAGCCGCAATCGCCTGCCATCCGCTCGGCCAAAAAGCTCCATGCCCCAGAAAAGCGAGCCTTCTCCTACTTGAGACCCTTCTCCACCTAAAGCCAGGATCTTGCAGTGCTGGAAATGAGGCAATGCCGCGTTCTGGGACTCGATTCACGTTCCCCAAACCAATCTAACACTCGCCACCACCACCTACCTTCATCTTGAAGCAGCTGAACGCCTCTGAGGCGCCACGGAAAAGAGGGCCAATTTCCGCTTAGCGCAGGTCACATAGGCGCTTTCAGTTCTCGCGAGATGAGCAGAAGTACGGGATAGCGGAAGTAAGCCGGGTGGGCGGCACTTCCGGGGTCGAGTTGACTCAGGGCCTGGGAGGGGAAGGTGGTTGCCTGTGGGTGTGAGGTTGTGCCAGCAGTGGTGGTCTGGTAAGGCGAGCCCGCGTGTAATTCTGAGGGTTAGCCCCTTCCCTGTCGTGTCTTTTCCACGCTTCCTGGGTTTTGGAGCTCGGTGGCTCACGCCTGTAATCCCAACACTTTGGGAGGCTGAGGCGAGCGGATTATCTTAGGAGTTCGAGACCAGCCTGGCCAACATGGCGAAACTCCGTCTCTAATAAAAATATATAAATTAGCCGCTCGTGGTGGGGGGGCGACTGTAGTCCCAGCTACTAGGGAGGCTGAGGCACGACAATCGCTTGAGCCCGAGAGGCGGAGGTTGCAATGAGCCCATATCGCACCACTGCACTGCAGTCTAGGCGACAGAGGGAGACTCCGCCTCAAAATCAAAAAAGTTCGAGTTCCAAACCAAGTAAACAAGAATAATGTTTACTTTCTAAAATTATCACATACCATCTTCCCACTTTAGTGTCACAAAGGTTTGAGTTTAGGAGTGTTTTACGTTCGAAGTTGAACGATTCTACTGAATCCTCTTTGATCATCTCACATTAATTCGTGGAATCTTGGTGAAATGATGCTTTTTAAAATCTGAGTACTGTATGTAATTTTTTTGTTGAGGTGAAATTGACATAACCAGTCATTTTTAAAGTGAACAATTCAGTGGCATTTAGTACATTCACAATGCTGTACAACCACCATCTCTATCGATATAGCTCCAAAACATTTTCATCATCCTAAAAGAAAACGCTGTGCCCCGTTAAGCAGTTGCTCCCCCTTCCCCATTTCCACCAGGCCCTGGCAACCACCAATCTGTGTTCTGTCTCAGTGGATGTACCTATTTCATAAAAATGGAATCATACAATATTGACCGTTTGTGTCTGTCTTACTAATCTTTTGAGTCATAGCATGTATCAGTATGTCATCCCTTTTATGGCTCAATATGCTAGTGTAGGTATAGACTGCAATTTGTTTATCCATTCATCCATTAATAGACATTTGGGTTGTTTGTACCTTTTAACTACTGTAAATAGTTCTTCTATGTTTGAGTACTTGTTTTCAGTTATTTTAGGTATATACCTAAGAGTGAAGTTGCTGGGTCATACAGTAATTTTATTCTCAACTCAGGGAGAAACGGAAACTATTTCACAGCAGCTGAACCATTTTACATTCCCACCAGCAATGTATGAGGACCGCAGTTTATCAAAATCATGGCCAACTCTTGTTTTTTTTTTTTTTTTTTGTTTTTTTTTTTTTTTAATTTTTAAAAAATGTATTGTAGAGACAGTCAAAGCGAGATTCTGTTGGTCTGGAACTCTTGGCCTCCAGCATCCTCCTGCCTCAGCCTCTGGAGTAGCTGCCACTCACTGTGGTTTCGATTTGCATTTCCCTAATGACTAATGATGTTGAGCATGTTTTAATGTGTTTGTTGGCCGTTTGTGTATCTTCTTTAGAGAAATGTCTGTATAAGCTCTTAACGCTCCCTGTTTTTTTCGCCCTAATTATTTTTATTGAAGTAGTGGGAGTAAATTAATGTGAGGCAAAGAGAAAGTCTAGAACTATGGGCTAGGTTTTTTTGTTTTTCCCTTTAAAAATATTTTAGGGTGGCCAAACTCAGTGGCTCACACTGGTAATCGAAATGCTTTAGGACGCTGAGATGGGAGGATCTCCTGAGGCCAGGAGTTTGAGATCAGCCCGGGCAAACATAATGACACCCTGTCTCATTAAAAAAAAAAAATTCAATACATTTTTAATTGTGGTTAAAAAATACATAACACAAAATGTGTCATCTTAACCATTTTGAAGTGTACACTTCAGTAATGTTAAATGTATTAACATTGTTGTAAAATAGATCTCCAGAACTTTTTCATCTTGCAAAATGGGAACTTCATACTCATTAAATAACTCCTTTCCCCCTACCCACAGCTTTTGGTAACCATTCTACTTTCTGTCTCTATGATTTTGACTAAGTATCTCATATAAATGGAATCAAACGGTAGTTGTCTTTTTGTGACTGGCTTATGTCATTTAACATAATGGTCTCAAAGTTCATCCATGTTATAGCATGTGACAGGATTTCCTTCACTTTTAAGGCTGAATAATACTCTGTTGCATGTATATACTACATTTTGTTTAACCATTCATCTGTCATTGGACATTTTGGTTGTTTCCACCTCTTGGCTATTGTAAATAATGCTGATATGAACATAGGTGTGCAAATATATCTTAGAGACAGACCCTGTTTTCAATTATTTTGGATATCCAGAAGTGGGACTGCTGGATCATATAATAGTTCTATTTTTAATTTTTTGAGGAACCTCTATACTCTTTTACATATGGCTGTACCAATTTACAATCCCAACAGTACACAAGGGTTCTTTGCCTTTTTTTTTTTTTTGAGATGGAGTCTTGCTGTTTCGCCCAGGCAGGAGTGCAGTGGTGCAGTGTCAGCTCACTGCAACCTCTCCTTCCCAGGTTCAAGCGATTCTCCCACTTCAGCCTCCTGAGTAGCTGCTGGGATTACAGGTGTGTGCCACCATGCCCGGCTAAATTTTGTATTTTTAGTAGAGATGGGGTTTCACCGTGTTGGCCAGGATGGTCTCAAACTCCTGACCTCAAATAATCCTCCTGCCTTGGCCTCCCAAGATGCTGGGATTACAGGTATCAGCCACTACACCAGGTCCACACACTTTTTTTCTTTTTTTCTGAGACTGAGTTTCGCTCTTGTTGCCCAGGCTGGAGTGCAATGGCGCTATCTCAGCTCACCGCAACCTCGGCCTCCCAGGTTCAAGCAATTGTTCTGCCTCAGCCTCTAAGTTGCTGGGATTACAGGCATGCACCAACACGCCTGGCTAATTTTTGTATTTTTAGTAAAGACGGGGTTTTTCCATGTTGGTCAGGCTGGTCTTGAACTCCCGACCTCAGGTAATCCACCTGTCTCGTCCTCCTGAAGTGCTGGGATTATAAGCGTGAGCCACTGTGCCTGGCTCACACTTTTAATATAACAGAATATTTAATTACATCAGTTTCCCATCAACCTACCAAAGTCATTTAATAATTGTATTGGCCATTTCCACTGATTGGCAGGAGTCTCTCCCATCGTTTCCATTGCATCATTTTTCTGGCCAGACTTAGTTCATTTTCAGCCTGCAGAATCACCTCTTCTATTTGACCACCTTCAAGTTGGTCTTCTGATTTTTTAAAATTTTTATTTATTTAATTATTTATTTTTGAGACAGAGTCTCACTCTGTTGCCCAGGCTGAAGTGCAGTAGCATGATCTTGGCTCACTGCAACCTCCACCTCCTGGGTTTAAGTGATTCTCCTGCCTCAGCCTCCTGAGTAGCTGGGACTACAGGCATGCACCACCATGCCCGGCTAAGTTTTCTATTTTTAGTAGAGACAGGGTTTCAGCATGTTGGCCAGGCTGGTCTGCCTGCTTCAGCCTCCCAATGTGCTGGGATTACAGGAGTGAGCCACTGCCCCCGGCTGTTCTTCTAATTTTTTAACGTATGGTTCCGCTTTAACCATAGCCAACTTCTCATTTGTAATCTGTTCTGTATACTTTCTGTATGCTGCATTTTTAGGGATTTGCTCAAGAACATAAAAAATCTTCGTGTACAATTTTCTTAGCCTCTCTTGTGGACTCTTGCATACAGCCAATCCCACAAGGCCAGTGGTCTTCAGCACACCCATCATGACTCTGGCTAATAGAGATAAGGTCTCCATATGTTGTCCAGGCTGGTGTTGAACTCCTGGCCTCAAGTGATCCTCCTGCCTCAAACTCCCAGCATTTGTCCATTTTAAAATCAGATTGTTTGTCTCATTGTTAATGAGTTGTAGGAGTTTTTTAAATATATATTCAGGACACTAAACTCTTACTAGATAGGTGATGTGCAAATATTTTCTCCTAGTCTGTAGCCTTTTCAGTGTCTTAATAATGTTACAGTTTTTAATTTTGAAGCCCAATTTATATAATCTAAAAATTGTTGTAGATCATGCTTTTGGTTTCATTTAAAAATACATTACCGCCGGGTGCAGTGGCTCACGCCTGTAATCCCAGCACTTTGGGAGGCTGAGGCAGGTGGATCGAGACCATCCTGGCTAACATGGTGAAACCCCACCTCTACTAAAAATACAAAAAATTAGCCAGATGTGGTGGCGGGTGCCTGTAGTCCCAGCTACCCGGGAGGCTGAGGCAGGAGAATGGCGTGAACCCGGGAGGCACAGCTTGCAGTGAGTTGAGATCGCGCCACTGCACTCTAGCCTGGGTGGCAGAGCGAAACTCTGTCTCAAAAAAATAAAAAAATAAATAAAAATAAAAATACATTGCCAAATCCAGTGTCATAAAGTTTACCCCTATGTTTTAAAATCTAATCTTAAAGACTTACCCTATTTTATGGTCTTAGTTCTTATATTTAAGTTATTGATCCATTTTGAGTTTATTTTTAAATAATGGTGTGAGGTTGGGACTCCAGCTTAATTATTTTGCAGATAGATATCCGGTTGTTCCAGCACTATTTGTTGAAGAGACTATTCTTCCCTCATTGAATGGTCTTGACACTCTTGTTGAAAATTAATTGCCATAGATTTATAGGTTTATTTCTGGACTCTCACTTCTGTTTCCTTGGTCCATGTGCCTATCCGTGTGCCAGTGCTATAGCTTTGTAGCAAGCATCAAAATAAGAAAGTAAGAGTTCTCCAACTTTGTTTTTTTTCAAGATGGATTTAGTTCTTGAGGATCCCTTTCAATTCCACATGAATTTTAGGATCAGCTTGTTCATTTATGCAAAACATGCCTTTGGAATTTTAATGGGGATTGCATTTAATCTGTAGCTCAATTTATGGAGTACTGCCATCTTTATAATATGAATTCTTCCAACTCATCAACACAAGATGTCTTCTCATTTAGTTATGCGCTGCATAACAAAGTTTTAGTCAATTACAGACCACACATACAGCATTGGTCCCATAAGATAGGGAACTGGAAAATTCCCATCACCTAGTGACACCTTGATGATCGTGACCCTATCTAGGCCTAGATTAATGTGTGTGTCTTAGTTTTTGACAAAAATGTTTTAAAAAAATTTTTTAAATAATAAAGTCTATAGGATTAAGATACAAAGAAAAAATATTTTTGTATAGCTGTAGAAATGTATATGTCTTAAGCTAATTGTTATTACAAAAGAGTCAAAAAGTTTTTTAAAATTAAAGATTAATAAAGTTTAAAAGTTAGAATAAGCTAAGGTTAATTGTTACGGATATAAAATATTTTTTATAAATTTAGTGGAGTTTAGGGATACATTGTTTATAAAGTATACAGTAGTATAATATTCTAGGCCTTCACATTCATTCACCACTCACTCACTGGCTCACCACTCACTTGTAGCAACTTCTGGTGCTACAAATGATAAATGCTTTCTGCAGTTGTACTATTTTAAATCTTTTATACCATTTTTAAAAACTGTACTTTTTCTATGTTTAGATACAAAAATACCATTGTGTTACGATTGCCTGCAGTGTTCAGCATAGTAACATACTGTACAGGTTTGTAGCCTAGAAGCAAGAGGCTATGCCATAGACCCCAGGTGTGTAGTAGGTTATATGCTATTTAGGTTTGTATGAGTACACTCTGTGATACTGACACAATGATGAAATCATGTAACAATGCATTTCTCAGAATATGTATTCCTGCATTAAGTGATGCATGACTGTATTTAGGTCTTTGCTTTCTTTCAGCAATGTTTTGGTTTTCAGTGTGCAAGTTTTTCACCTCATTAATATTATTCCTAGGTATTTTATTATTTTGCATTCTATTGTAAGTGAAAGTGTTTTCTTAATTTCCTTTTCAGATTGTTTGTCGCTGGTATATAGAAATAACTGATTTTAGCATGTTGATTGTAACTCTAAAACTTTGCTAAATTTATTAGCTCTAATAATTTTCTTATGGGTTCTTTGGAATTTCCTACATATAGGATCATGTCATCTGAAAATAAAGATAATTTTACTTGTTCCTTTTCAGTTAGTATGCCCTTTATCTTTATTTATTTGTCTTGCCTAGTGGTTCTGGCTAGAGCTTCCATTGCAACATCGATATTGAAGACATATAGCAGAGAAGGCTTATTCTTAGGAGATGCATGCTGAAGTATTTATAGGAGAAATATCGTGATGTTTGTGATTTCTTTTCTTTGGGATGGAGTCTTGCTCTGTCATGCAGGCTGGAGTGCAGTGGCACAACCTTGGCTCACTGCAACCTCTGCCTCCCAGGTTGAAGGGATTCTCCCACCTCAGCCTCCCAAGTAACTAGGATTACAGGTGTACACCACCACTTCCGGCTAATTTTTTTGTATTTTTAGTAGAGACGGGGTTTCAACATGTTGGCCAGGCTGATCTTGAACTCCTGACCTAAGGTGATCTGCCTGCCTTGACTTCCCAAAGTGCTGGGATCACAGGCGTGAGCTGCTGAGCCCAGCCATGATTTATCTTCTTTTTTTTTTTTTTAACATTTTTTTTTTTTTTTTTGAGACAGTTTCGCTCTTGTTTCCCAGACTGGAGTGCAATGGCACAATCTTGGCTCACTGCAACCTCTGCGTCCCGGGTTCAAGCGATTCTCCTGCTTCAGCCTCCCCAGTAGCTGGGATTACAATTGCACACCACCATGTCTGGCTAATTTTGTATTTTCAGTAGAGATGCGGTTTTTCCATGTTGGTCAGGCTGGTCTTGAACTCCTGACCTAAGGTGATCCTCCTGCCTCAGCCTCCCCAAATGCTGAGATTACAGGTGTGAATCACTGCAGCTGGTCTGTGATTTATTTTCAGATGGTTCCACAGCAAAAGTATATGTGGAAAGAGAATGTGAAAGCAAATAGTGGGCTGGGCATGGTGGCTCACACCTATAATCCCAGCACTTTGGGAGGCCGAGGCAGGCGGATCACCCGAGGTCGAGTGGAGACCAGCCTGACCAACATGGAGAAACCCTGTCTCTACTAAAAATACAAAATTAGCCGGGCGTGGTGGCGCATGCCTGTAATCCCAAATAATGGGGAGACTGAGGTAGGAGAATCGCTTGAACCCAGGAGGCAGACGTTGGAGTGAGCTGAGATCACACCACTGCACTGCAGCTTGGGCAACAAGAGCAAAACTCCCTCTCAAAAAAAAAAAAAAAAAAAAAAGCAAATAGAAAAAACGTTAATAAATTGTGAATTTGGTGAAGGTTATAAGCTGTTCATTATTCTTTCAACTTTTCTTTGGATCTGAAATTTTTGAAAGTAAAAAACAAACTAAGAAATTAAGATTTAAGAGGCAGTCTGGATAGAACTTTTTAAGTAATAGGAGGTAGGAATGGAGGGAGAATGCAAAATTCAGAATGACAACTGGATTTCTGGCTTGTCATGGGGGTGCTGTCAGTGACATAAGGAAGAGAGGCATGCAGAGAGCGATGAGAGTGCTGCTTTGGACACACTGAATGTGAAGTGTCGATGTGATAAGTGGAGATGTTCAGTAGACTCTTGGGTATATAGATTTGATTTGTTTTGTTTTTTGAGATAGAGTCTCGCTCTGTTGCCCATGCTGGAGTGCAATGGTGCGATCTTGGCTCACTGCAACCTCCGCCTCCCGGGTTCAAGCTATTCTTATGTCTCAGCCTCCTGAGTAGCTGGGATTACAGGCACCCACCACCGTGCCTGGCTAATTTTTGTATATTTAGTAGAGATGGGTTTTCGCCGTGTTGGTCAGGTTAGTCTTGAACTCCCAACCTCAGGTGATCCACCCACCTTGGCCTCCCAAAGTGCTGGGATTATAGGGGTGAGCCACCGTGTCCCGCCCGGCATATAGATTTGAAAGCTCAGTGTTGACACGTTGAGAAAGGTGGGCTCTGAGTAAGGGCCTGTATTAGTGTGCAAGGGTTGCCATAACACAGACTGGGTGGGTTAACCAACAGAAATTTATTTATTTTTGAGATAGAGTCTCACTCTGTCACCCAGACTGGAATGCATTGGCGCAGTCTCGGCTCACTGCATCCTCTACCTCCTGGATTTAAGCAATTCTCCTGCTTCAGCATCCCAAGTAGCTGGGACTACAGGCAGGTGCCACCATGCCCATCTAATTTTTCTATTTTTTTAGTGGAGACGGGGTTTCACCTTCACCATGTTGGCCAGGCTGCTCTTGAACTCCTGACCTCAAGTGATCTGCACCCCCTCGGCCTCCCAAAGTGCTGGGATTACAGACATGAGCCCCCTCGCCCAGCCAGAAATTAATTTTCTTACAATTCTGGAGGCCAGAAGTCTGAGATCAAGATGGCAGCAGGATTGCTTTCTTCTGAGGTTTTCCCCTTGGTTTATAGGCTGCCATCTGCTCTCTGTGTCTTTCCTCTGTGTCGGTCCTAATCTCTTCTTATAAGGATACCAGTCATTGGATTAGCGCCCACCCTGATGACCTCATTTTAACTTAATTACTTCTTTAAAAACCCTATCTCCAAATACAGTCACATTCTGAGGTACTGAGGGTTAGGACTTCACCATATGCATTTTTAGGGGGACACAGTTCAGCCCATAACAGGGCCTGAAGGTGGAGTCTTTCAGCCACAAAGATACTGACTAAACAGAATTACCTCTCTGTATTCAATAGCATTAAATTAGTGATCCCACGCCGGTTACCGTGGCTCATGCCTATAATCCCAGCACTTTGGGAGGATGAGCTGGGAGGATTGCTTGAGGCCAGGAGTTCAAGACCAGTCTAGGCAACATAGTGAGACCTTGTCTCTGCAAAAAAATTTTTTAAAAAATTAGCCGGGCATGGGTGGTGCTCACTTATCACCTCAGCTGCTTGGGTCCCAGCTTCTGGAAAGGCTGAGGTGGGAGGATTGCGTGAGCCCAGGAGGTTGAGACTGCAGTGAGTCATGATCACACCACTATACTCCAGCCTGGGCCACACAGCTAGACCCTGTCTCAAAAAATAAAAATAGAGTAATCCTAAGAGCAATCAGTATAGGTAAATTTACCGCTAACTCACTGGTAATTATATGAGTTTTTCTTTCAAGTGTTTCGGGTAACAAGAATATTTTCCAAAGGGAGGTAGAAATACAGAAACTAAGAGTAGTATGGGAGGAAGTAAGTTCATGCATTTTAGTAAGCTGTCTCCTTTCTGGCCCAAATCAAGGAAACAGGAAGAAAAAAAGGTCATTTTAGACACAAAAAAACTAAATTTCAAGGACAATTCCTACTGGTAAGGAAGAAACTAATTTTGAACATGCCAAGCTGTGTTTGGAAAAGGAAGTTAAATCAAAGAACTGAATCTAGGAAAATTTCTTGGCATTATGTCTGCAGCTATATCCAGTAGCAAGAATTACAATAGATTTCTCACCCTTTGGGTCAGGGACGAAGGAATGTTTTTGCAAAGTTGCAGAAAATAAAATCTGGCATATATTTATTTATTTATTTATTTATTTATTTATTTTTTTTTTTGAGACGGAGTCTCTCTCTGTCGCCCAGGCTGGAGTGCAGTGGCCGATCTCAGCTCACTGCAAGCTCCGCCTCCCGGGTTTACGCCATTCTCCTGCCTCAGCCTCCCGAGTAGCTGGGACTACAGGCGCCCGCCACCTCGCCCGGCTAGTTTTTTTTTTTGTATTTTTAGTAGAGATGGGGTTTCACCGTGTTAGCCAGGATGGTCTCGAACTCCTGACCTCGTGATCCACCCGTCTCGGCCTCCCAAAGTGCTGGGATTACAGGCTTGAGCCACCGCGCCCGGCCAAAATCTGGCATATATTTATTAAAGACTTGGGTAGATAGGAAGAAGAGGGGAGGTCAGAAAAAGTGCAAGAGTAAACCTATTTTTTTGTGTGAGATCAAGTCTCTGTATCAAGGCACTATATATATTCTTTTGGTCTCATGTATTTGTATTTCTTCATAGTTATGTGATGTTGGGCAACTTATTCCTGTCTTAGTTTCCCCATCTGTAAGATAAAGATGATACCTTATTCATAGACTTCTTGTCAGGAATTAACTAATACATGATAGAAGTTAAACAGTTGTTGGTACATAGTAGACTCTTAATAAATGTTAACTATCCTCATCATCACCACCACCACCATCCTCATCCTCGTCATTATGCCAGCATCTCTGACTTTGCTCAGGTGCTTCTCGCTATGAGCACTGCCATCTGCCTGGTTTCAGTCATGCTGCTTCTGGGAGTTTTTCCTGAGAATTCCAACACAAGTGCACCTTGGTGCAGGACGGAAGCCTGAAGTTGGTGCTGAGGTGTTTGGGATTCATTCAAATGGTGGACAAGTCTTGGGGAGAGCCCTCAACAACATCCTTGAACAAATATATGCTGAACACTGCCTTATGTCAGCACCATGCTAGCAGCAGGAGATACAGAGATGAGGAGTGATGGCCCTTGCTTCTAAGGAATTTTTTTTATCTAATGGAAAAAGAAACATACAAACAGATAAAGAGATATAACAGAGGTATTTAAAAGGCACTGTAATACAGCAAAAGGCAGAAATAATCTAAATGTCTGGATCATCGTCCATCAGCTTAAAAATATGCTGGACTATTTTCTATCGTTTTTTTTTTTTTTTTTTTTTTTTTTTTGATGGAGTCTCACTGTGTCACCCAGGCTAGACTGCAGTGGCATGATCTTGGCTCACTGCAACCTCTGCCTCCCAAGTAGCTGGGATTACAGGCACCTGCCACCACACCCTGCTGATTTTGTATTTTTAGTAGAGATGGAGTTTCACCATGTTGGCCAGGCTGGTCTCAAACTCCTGACCTCAAGTGACCTTCCTGCCTCAGCCTCGCAAAGTGTTGGGATTACAGGCGTGAGCCACCGTGCCCAGCCTGCATTTGTAATTTTGATAAATACTGCTACATTTCTCTCCATAGGATTGTTCCAATTTATACCCTTACTAACAATGTATGAGAGTGCCTGATACCCTAAAGTCTTGCTAAGTGCTGCCAAACTTTGGAATTTTGTCAGTCAGAGGAAATACATGTTATTTCAATGTAATTTAGTTTATAGTTTTATTATTGTGAATTAAGCATCTTGTCATATACTTCTCTATTTCTGTTTTTTACCCATTTTTTTCTATTGGATTGTTAGCACTCTGTATGTAAGACAGATTAGCCCTACATAAAAATTCCACATTTTCCCCAATATGTCCCTTCCTTCTTTCCTTCATAATTGTATTAAAATATAATTCACATACTATACAGTTCACCTACTTAGAGTGTAAAATTCAATGTGAAATAATATCTGAGAGTTGTGCAACTATCACTACAATCTAACTTTAGAATATTTTCGTCACCCCATAAAGAAACCCTGTGCCCATTAATAGTCACTTTCCATCTCTATTTCCTCAACAACCCCTCTCCCCACTGCAACTCATCTGCCCAATCCCAGCCGTAAGTAACCACTAATTCTACCTCTACAGATTGGCCTAGTTTGAGGCCGGGTGCAGTGGCTCACGCCTGTAATCTCAGCACTTTGGGAGGCCGAGGTGGATGGATCACTAGGTCAGGAGTTCAAGACCAGCCTGGCCAACATAGTGAAACCCTGTCTCTACTAAAAATGCAAAACTTAGCCGGGCATGGTGGCGTACACCTGTAGTCCCAGTTGCTTGGGAGGCTGAGGCAGGAGAATTGCTTGAACCCGGGAGGTGGAGGTTGTGGTGAGCCAAGATCGCACCACTGCACTCCAGCCTAGGCAACAAAGTGAGACTACGTGTCAAAAAAAAAAGAAAGAAAAAGGATTGGTCCATTCTGGACATTTCATGTAAATGGAATCACACAATATATAGTCCTTGGTAACTCATTTCTTTCTCTTTGTTCTGGTTATTTCTTAAATCTCTTCTAGTTAGAATTCTGTCCCCACTGAAACTATTCTTTAAAAAGTCATTTACTATATATCTTGCATTCTTTTGCTTTTCCTCCTATCTCACTAGCTGTACCGTCTCAATCTTTCTTGCTAGTTCCTCTTCCTCTTTCCTCTTGGCATGGGAGTCTCCTGGACAGTCCTTGCTCCTCTTTTCTATCTGCACCTCATGTAGTTTCCTGGTGTTGGAGAGACTATTAGCTTTCTCTAAAAGTCTGCTATAGAATTATGCTTCCAAGAATATGTAATAGACATACTTTTCTTGTTCTTCCTTGTATTAGTCCATTTTGTGTCGCTGTAAAGGAGTACCTGAGGCTGGGTAATTTATAGAGAAGAAAGGTTTATTTGGCTCACAGTTCCGCAGGCTGTACAAGAAGCCTGGTGCCAGTGTGTGCTTCTAGAGAGGCCTCAGGAAGCTTTTACTCATTGCAGGAGATAAAGAGGGAGTGGATGTATCACATGGTGAGAGAAGGAACAAGCGAGATGCGTGCTGTTTTAAACAACCAGCTCTCGGCTGGGAGCCATGGCTCACCCCTGTAATCCCAGCACTTTGGGAGGCTGAGGCTGGTGGATCACTTGAAGTCAGGAATTCGAGATCAGCCTGGCCAACATGGTGAAAGCCATTTCTTCTAGAAGTACAAAAATTAGCAGGATGTGGTGTCATCCACCTGTAGTCCCAGCTACTCAGGAGATTAAGGTGGGAGAATCACTTGAACCAAGGAGGTGGAGGTTGCAGTGAGCTGAGATCAGCCACTGCACTCCAGCCTGGGCAACAGAGCAAGACCCCATCTCGATAAATAATAATAATAATAAATAAATAATAAATAAGTAACTAGCTTTCATGTCAACTAATAGTTGCCATGTCAAATAATAGAGTGAGAACTCATTATTGTGAGGAGGACACCAAGCTTTCACGAGGGATCTGCCTCCATAACCTAAACACCTCCAGCTAAGCCCCACCTCCAACACTGGGGATCACATTTCAACATGAGATTTGGAGGGGCACACATTCCTGCTAAAATGTTACAACTAAAAACCTAGGCATTATATTAACATATAAAACAAACATCTAAAACGTACTCAGAGGACTTGGAACTGAAGAATCCATCAACACAAGTGCCAGCAGGCATAGACTACAACATCCCCAACAAAGCCTGCTTTCTCTAATCAAAGGACCAGGAAAGGGGCAGCCTACCCAGACAGAAAACTTTTAGACAATAACAGTCTACTCCAGCCAAACACCACAGAAAAAAACTATGGTCCCCAACCCCAACTAGAAAAAGCAAAGGCTAAGTGGGAACCTACACTTCCATTCTTTGTTTTTTTTTGTTTTTTGTTTTTTTTTGTTTTTTGTTTTTTTTGAGGCGGAGTCTCGCTCTATCGCCCAGACTGGAGTGCAGTGGCCGGATCTCGGCTCACTGCAAGCTCCGCCTCCCAGGTTCTCGCCATTCTCCTGCCTCAGCCTCCCGAGTAGCTGGACTACAGGCGCCTGCCACCCTGCCCGGCTAGTTTTTTGTATTTCTTAGTAGAGACAGGGTTTCACCGTGTTAGCCAGGATGGTCTCGATCTCCTGACCTCGTGATCCGCCCGCCTCGGCCTCCCAAAGTGCTGGGATTACAGGCTTGAGCCACCGCGCCTGGCTACACTTCCATTCTTACGAGATCCTAACAAGGTATCTCAACAATCCCACCAGGGTGGCATCAGAGAAAACAAAGTAGGGAACTGGAATTTTATCCCAGATTGCCAGTAATGAGCCTCTTCCTGCCCTTTGAGGTCAGTGGAGACAACCGGGAGACCCTGGACTTGTTTTTTTTTTTTTTTTTTTTTTTTTGAGACAGAGCCTTGCTCTGTTGGCTGGAGTGCAGTGGTGTGATCTTGGCTCACTGCAACCTCTACCTCCTGGGTTCAAGTGATTCTCCTGCCTCAGCCTCCCGAGTAGCTGGAATTACAGATGTGTGCCACCTTGCCCGGCTAATTTTTGTATTTTTAGTAGAGATGAGGTTTCACCATGTTGACCAGGCTGGTCTTGAACTCCTAACCTCAGGTGATCTGCCTGCCTCAGCCTCCCAAAGTGCTAGGATTACAGATGTGAGTCACCGTGCCCAGCCTGAACCCTGGACTTTTATTCCCACCCATTGGTAAAGAGAAGTCTTCCCTCAGATGTCAGTAGGCAAGTTGGATGTCTATCTGCACTGGGCAGTAATGAGGTGATGCCCCATTTTGCCCCTAGCAGAGTGGTGTCAGAGAAAGCCAGCTAAAATAGAAGGTTTAAATAAGATCTGGAGTTGCATAACAATAAATAAATGTTTAGGCTTTAATTAAAAATCACCTGTCATGCCAATATCCAAGAAGGTCTCAAACTAAGTGAAAAAAAGGCCGAGCGCAGTGGCTTATGCCTGTAATCCCAGCACTTTGGGAGGATGAGGCAGGCGGATCACGAGGTCAGGAGATCAAGACCATCCTGGCTAACATGGTGAAACCCCATCTCTACTAAAACTATAAAAATTAGCTGGGCGTGATGGTGTGTGCCTGTAATCCCAGCTACTTGGGAGGCTGAGGCAGGAGAATCGCTTGAACCAGGGAGTCAGAGGTTGCAGTGAGCCAAGATCATGCCACTGCATTCCAGCCTGGTGGCAGAGCGAGACTCCGTCTCAAAAACGAAACAAAACAAAAAAACCTAAGCGAAAAAAGACAATCAGTAGATGCCAATATGAGCCATCACGCTACCCGACTTCACGCTATGTTACAGGGCTACAGTAACCAAAAGAGCCTGGTACTATTGGTACAAAAACAGACACATAGACCAGTGGAACAGAATAGAGAACACAAAAGTAAGGCTGCACACCCACAACCATCTGATCTTTGACAAACCTGACAAAAACAATCAGTGGGGAAAGGACACCATATTCAATAAATAGTGCTGAGATAACTGGCTAGCCATATGCTGATAATTGAAACTGGACCCCTTCCTTACACCATATATAAAAATCAACTCAACATGGATTAAAGACTTAAATGTAAAACCCAAAACTATAAAAATCCTGAAAGACAACCTAGGGAATACCATTCTGGACATAGGAATGGGCAAAAATTTCACGACAACGATCCCAAAAGGAATCACAACAAAAGCAAATATTGACAAATGGGATTTAATTAAACTAAAGAACTTTTGCACAGTATGAGAAACTATCAACAGAGTAAACAACCTACAGAATGGGAGAAAATTTTTGCAAGCAATGCATCTGACAAAGGTCAAATATCCAGCATCTATAAAGAAATTAAATTTTACAAGAAAAAAAACCTCATTAAAAAGTGGGCAAAGAACTTTAACACTTCTCAAAAGAAGACATACACGCAGCCAAAAAGCATATGAGAAAAAAGCTTAATATCACTGATCTTTAGAGAAATCCAAATCACAATGAGATACCATCTCACACCAATCAGAATGGCTATTATTAAAAAGTGAAAAAACGATAAAAGTTGCTGGCAAGGTTGCACAGGAAAAGGAACGCTTATATACTGTTCGTGGGGGGTGTAAATTAGTTGAACCATTGTAGAAAACAGTGTGGTGATTCCTTAAAGACTTAAAAACAGAACTACCATCCAACCCAGCAATCCCATTATTGGGTGTGTACCCAAAGGAATATGAATCATTCTATCATAAAGACACATGCACACATATGTTCATTGCAGCACTATTCACAATAGCAAAGACAGTGAATCAACTTAAACCCCCATCAATGGTAGCTGGATAAAGAAAATGTAGTACATATACTCCATGGAATACTATGCAGTCATAAAAAACAATGAGATCATGTCCTTTGCAGGAATATGAATTGAGCTGGAATATGAATATCCTTATCCAACGAACACAAACAGAAAACTAAATACCGCATGTTCTCACTTACAAGTGGGAGCTGAATGATGAGAACACATGGAAACATAAGAGGGGAACAACACACACTGGGGGTCAATTGGAAAGTGGAGGTTGGGAGGAGGGAGAGGATCAGGAAAAATAACTAATGAGTATGAGTCTTAATACCTGGGTGATGAAATAATCTGTACAACAAACTCCCATGACACAAGTTTACCTATGTAACAAACATGCAGATGTATTCTTGAACCCAAAATAAAAGTTAAAAGAAAACAAAAATCAACAAACACTTGAAAACTAAACCACATACTTGTACATAATCTGTGCATCAAAGAAGAAATTGCAAAGGACATTTAAAAATCAGTTGAACTGAATGAAAATAAAAATAAAATCAAAATTTGTGGGTCGCAGCTAAAGCACCACTGAAAGGGAAACTTATAATACTAAATGCATATATTAGAGAAGAGGAAAAAACCTCAAATCAATAAGCTAACCTCCCACCTCAAGAACCTAGAAAAAGAAGAGTAAAATCAACCAAAACCAAGAAGATGGAAGGAGATAATAAGGTTAAAAGCACAATAGAATGGAATGGAAAATACAGAAAAAAATAAAATAAAGAGCTGATTCTCTGAAAAGATCAATAAAATTCACAAACATCTAGCAAGACTGATAAAAAGACATAAATTGTCAATATCAAAAATGAAACAGAATGCCATTATGGATCCTGCAGACATCAAAGGGATTGTAAAGGAACACTGCTAACTCTACGCAGATAAATGATGTGTGTAGATGGGTATATAGCTATGGAAATGGATGAATTCCTTGAAAACTGCAAATGACCACAACCTTACCCAATATAAAATAAGTAATTTGAATAGCCTTATAACTATTAAGGAAATTTAATTCATAAGTTAAAAGCTGTCAGAAATCTTCAGGCCCAGATGGTTTTCCTGGATAATTCTACCAAATATTTGAAGAGGAATTAAGAGCAAATCCATATACTCTCTTTCAGCGAACAGAAGAGGAAGGAACACTCAATGAACACATAAAACTAATTTTATGAAGCTAGTATTATCATCTTGATGTCAAAGCCAGACAAAAACAGTACAAAAAAGAAAACTGTAAGCTAATATGCTTCATAAATGTAGACACAGAAATCTTTAACAAAACATTAGCATATATAATTCAGCAATATATATAAAGAATTATATGCCGTGACCACGTGGGTTTTACTCCAGGGATGCAAGGCTTTTTTAATATTAAAATCTCAGTCAATGTAATCTGCCATATGAACATAGTAAGGAATAAAAATCATATCACTAAATGTAAAAAAAGCATTTCACAAAATTCAGTATCCACTCATGATAAAAACTTTCAAGAAACAGGAAAACAAAAAAAATCCTCAACTTGAAGAGGAGTGTCTGCAAAAAATCCCATAGTTGATATTACACTTAATGATAAAAGATTGAAATGCTTTCCACGTAAGCTCAGGAACAAGGTGAAGATGTCTTTTGTCACCACTCGTGATTACTAAGGAAATTCCAAGGACTCTACAAATTCTTATAAGTAACAAGTGAGTTCAGGAAGATTACAAAATACAAGCTAAAATACGAAAATCAATCATATTTGTATGAACTAGCTATGAACTTGTGATCACTAATTAAAAATGCAATACAATCAAGGAAATGAAATCTAATAAAACGTACATTATTTAAATTATGAAAAGTACACAATGTTAATGAAAGACATCAAAAGATCTAAATTAATGAAGAGACGAACTGTACTCATGGGGTGAAAGTTTCAACACAGTAAAGATACCGTTTCTTTTCAAACTGATATATATGTTTAATGCAATTCCCATCAAAATCTCAGGAAAATTCTTTATAGATGTAGACAAGATCATTCTAAAATGTATATGGAAAGGCAAAGGAACTAAAATAGCTAAAAACAATGTTTAAAAAGGGCTGGGTGCGGTGGCTCATGCCTGTAATCCCAGCACTTTGGTAGGCCAAGGTGGGCGGATCACAAGGTCAGGAAATCGAGACCATCCTGGCTAACATGGTGAAACCCCATCTCTACTAAAAATACAAAAAATTAGCCTGACGTGGTGGCAGGCACCTGTAGTCCCAGTTACTCAGGAGGCTGAGGCAGGAGAATGTCGTGAACCCAGGAAGCAGAGCTTGCAGTGAGCGGAGATGGCGCCACTGCACTCCAGCCTGGGCGGCAGAGCAAGACTCTGTCTCAAAAAAAAAAAAAAAAAAAGAATGAAGTGAGAGCAAACAGTCAACCTGATTTTAAGTAACTTATTATAGCTGCAGTAATCAAGACTATGTGTTACTGGTAAGTGGGACAGATACATAGATATATGATACATGATAGAGAACCCAGAAGTAGATCCTCACAAATATGCCCACCCGATTTTTGACAAAGTTGGAAAAACAGTTCAATGGAGGAAAGATAATCTTTTCAACAAATGATGCTGAAGCAGTGAGACAGCCATAGACAAAAAAAAAAAAAAAAAGAAAAAAGAACCTTGACCTAAGTGTCACATATTATACAAAAATTAAACCAAAATGGATTACACACTTAGCTGTAAAATGTAAAACTATAAAACTTTTTTTTTTTTTTTTTTGAGATAGAGTTTCACTCTGTCACCCAGGCTGGGGTGCGGTGGCACGATCTCGGCTGACTGCAACCTCCGCCTCCTGGGTTCAAGTGATTGTCCTGCCTCGGCCTCCCAGGTAGCTGGGAATACAGGCACCCACCACCACGCCTAGATAATTTTTGTATTTTTAGTAGAGACCAGGTTTTACCACATTGGCCAAAACTTGAGTCATAAAAAAAAGGAGAAACTGGTAAATTGGACTTCATCAAAATTAATAATTTTTTTTTTTTTTTTGGATACAGGGTTTCACCCTGTCATCCAGGCTTAATACAGTGGTAAGATCATGGCTCACTGCAGCCTTGACCTTCCAGGTTCAAGTGATCCTCCCACTTCAGCCTCCTGAGTAGCTGGGACTACTGATGCGCACCACCACACCCAGCTGATTTTTTTTTTTTTTTCGGTAGATACAGAGTCTCACTACATTGCCCAGGCTGGTCACAAATTCCTGGATGCAAACAATCCTCCTGCCTCAACCTCCCAAGGTGCTGGAATTACAAGTGTGAACTACCATGCCCAGTCAACTTTTACTCTTAAAAGATCCTGTTAAGAGAATGCAAAGACAAACTACAGAGTGGGAGAAATTACTTGCAAAGCACATAGCTGACAAAGGGCTAGTATCTAGAATATATAGAAAAACTCATAAAACAACAGTAACCTTACTTGGTAAGAATTATATCAAACTTTTCTTCAGAAAGTATGCAAGCAAGAAAAGAATATTCTAAAATATTTAAATTGTTGAAAGAAAAACCTATGAACCTAGAATTCTGTGTCTAGCAAAATCATCCTTTTAAAAGTGAAGGAGCAATAGGCCAGGCACGGTGGCTCACACCTGTAATCCCAACACTTTTGGAGGCCGTGGTGGGTGAATCACCTGAGGTCAGGAGTTTGAGACCAGCCTGGTCAATATGGCGAAACCCTGTCTGTACTAAAAATATAAAACTTAGCCAGGCGTGATGGTTCGCCTGTACTCCCAGCTACTCGGGAGGTTGACACAGATGAATCCTTTGAAGTGGGGAGGTGGAGTTTACAGTGAGCTGAGATCTCACCACTGCACTCCAGCCTGGGTGGCAGAGTGAGACCCTGTCTCAAAAACAAAACAAAACAAAACAAAAAAAAACCCGGTGCAGTAGCTCACACCTGTAATCCCACGTAATCCCAGCACTTTGGGAGGCTGAGGTGGGCAGATCACGAGGTCAGGAGATCGAGACCATCCTAGCTAACAAGGTGAAACCCCATCTCTACTAAAAAAAAAAAATACAAAAAATTGGCCGGGCGTGGTGGTGGGTGCCTGTAGTCCCAGCTACTTGGGAGGCTGAGGCAGGAGAATGGTGTGAACCAGGGAGGCAGAGCTTGCAGTGAGCCAAGATTGTGCCACTGCACTCCAGCCTGGGCGACAGAGCAAGACTCCATCTCAAAAAAACAAAAAAAAAAAAAAAAGGAGAAATGAAAATTTCCTATGCATTAAAAAATGGAGTATACCTGCTTTGCAAGAGATGTTCAAAGAAGTTCTTCAGAGAAAAGGAAAATTATATAGGTCAGAAACTCATATCTAAATAAAGAAAGTGCTACAGAAGGAATAAATGAAGCCAAAATAAAACAAGCAATCCAATTAGAACATGAGCAAAAGATATGCAGAGAATTTCACTGAAGGAGTTATGCAGAAGGCTACTAAGCACATGCAAAGATATTCAACATCATTAGCTATTGGGGAAATGTATATTAAAACCATAATGAGATATTATTACACAACTATCAGAATGGCCGAGATAAAAAACAGTGACAACACCAAATGTGGGGATGTGGATAAACTAGGAAATCATACGTTGCTGGTGGGAATGTAAAATGGGATTCTCACTCTGGAAAACAGTTTGTCAGTATCCTAAAACAATAAACATGGAATTACCATAAGACCCAGCAATTTCATACCTGGACATTTACCTTAGGGAAATGATGACTTGTATTTACACCAAAACCTATAATGAATGTTGATATCAGCTACTATCTGTAATAGCAAAATGTGAGAAAAAGAAAAAAAACCCAGATGTCCTTTAATGGGTGATGATGGTTAAACAAATTGGTATATCCATACCGTGGAATACTACTTAGCAATACACAGCAAGAGCTATTGATATATGCAGTGACCTGAATAAATACCCATAGAATTATGCTTAGTGGAAAAAAAAAAAAAAAAAAAAAAAAAAAAAACATTTGCAAGGTTACATTCCATGTGATTCCCTTAATATAGCATTTTCAAAATGACAACATTATAGACACCCGGATCATGCAAATGGACTGATTCCCTTAGGAGAACTAAGGCCATATCTACCTAGAGGCTAGAAGAAGACCCTTCTGGGCCTGACAAGCACAGATAACAATTCTGGCAACAATTGGCCCTGGGGTTTCAGCAGGTCCACAGGTGGAAGTTGAGAGTGGGATTTAATCTGGTTGAGTTCATCTTCTGGTAGGAAACCACACAGAACCCAGGAGCACCACCAAGATGGCAGGGGGAGCTGTGTGGCTCAGAGATAACTGGGGCCCCATCCTCTTCCTGTTCCTCATTGACTGGCTGGAAAGGTGGACAGTAAAAATTCATGATTCATTTGTAGTTAGTTGAAGTATGCAAGGAGATGACATATTATTTAGACTCCCTCGCTCGCTCCCTCTTTCTTTCTCCCTTCCCTCCCTCCCTCCCTCCCTCCCTCCCTCCCTCCTTTCCTTCCTTCCTTCCTTCCTTCCTTCCTTCCTTCCTTCCTTCCTTCCTTCCTTCTTTTTCTTTCTTTTTCTTTCTTTCTTATGGAATATTGCCTTTGTCACCCAGGCTGGCATGCAATGGCACAATCTTGGCTCACTGCAACCTCCACCTCCTGGGTTCAAGTGATTTTCCTGCTTCAGCCTCCTTAGTAGCTGGGATTACAGGCACACACCACTATGCCCAGCTAATTTTTGTATTTTTAGTAGAGACAGGGTTTCATCATGTTGGCCAGGCTGGTCTCGAACTCTTGACCTCAGGTAATCCGCCCTCCTCGGCCTCCCAAAGTGCTGGGATTACAGGCGTGAGCCACTGCACCTGGCTACACATATTATTTTCTAAAAATATCACTAATCCTGTGAAAGTTTCGTTTGAAATGCTTGTCCTAAAATACACTAACATTTTGTATGTGATGACAGATCTAAGTGCTTGTGGTGTGTTCATTTTGAGAACCATCAAATATTTCTTTTTTTTTTTTTTTTTTTTTTT
>NC_045447.1:60496164-60566697 GCF_002776525.5 Piliocolobus tephrosceles | reverse complement strand
TCCCAAAGTGCTGGGATTACAGGCTTGAGCCACCGCGCCCGGCCAACCATCAAATATTTCTAGGGTAAAATTTCTTTGAATTTTTTCACTTCAGAGGAGGATCAGTTGTCTCCTAACTACTGTATCATTTGTTTCCCAAGCTGCTTTTTTTGTTTGTTTGTTTGTTTTTGCTTTTTTTTTTTTTTGAGACAGAGTCTCACTTTGTCGCCCAGGCCGGAGTGCAGTGGCGCAGTCTCGGCTCACTGCAAGCTCCACCTCCTGGGTTCACACCATTCTCCTGCCTCAGCCTCCCGAGTAGCTGGGACTACAGGTGCCCACCACCACGCCTGGCTAATTTTTTCTATTTTTAGTAGAGGCAGGGTTTTACCGTGTTAGCCAGGATGGTCTCAATCTCCTGACCTCATGATCTGCCCACCTTGGCCTCCCAAAGTGCTGAGATTACAGGCGTGAGCCACTGCGCCCAGCCACTGCATTGTTAATGAGAAAGATTAAAGATCTTTTTCATGGCTTCTTGGTGGCTGGTCTGCAACTTTCCTGGCAATGACTGCCTCCTACTGAATATACTACATTTCAGATCCTTACCTTTATCTGTTATGATTAGAGAATAAAGGGTGAGCTCACTGTTCCTAATCTTTTCCACTGCCTTTAAGGCCCTGACATACTTTTCCCCCTCCTTTTCAGTAGACAATGTTTTCTCCCACTTCTTTCAGAAATATGAACTGCTTTATCTTCTCTCATCCTCAAAACGTGTCAAGGTATTCATATTTACTCTCTACATTCCCCTCTTTCTTAGCATAGGGTTCTGTTAGGACATTTGATTTGAAGTCACATAAACCCAACTCTAACTAGCTTAAACAAAAATGTGACTTTACTATAAAGTTTCTGGGGTATCTTGGGAAACTGTTTGTGGCTGGATCCTGGGCATATAGCTGGAGCCAGGGACTCCTTACTAGCTCTTTCTATACAGCCTTCTTTGGGACAGCATCATTATTCTCTCTACTGTTAACTATTTCTGCTTGCCCAGCCATCTGGTGGAACAGGCCACCAATAGTGCCCAGGTTTGTATCTCCATTTCGTCAGTCAACCATGTGGAACTGGAAGAGCTCAATTCTGATTTGAAATTCCCACAAATGCATTCTGATTAGCCAGCTTAGATCACCACTCACTCCTGGACCAATGAATGTTAGCCACAGAGTCAGGTCACAGTATATACCATGGTTGTTCTTATGGTAGCCATCTGAATGGAGTTGGGGGTTGGGGGAAGGTGGGAGGTGGAAGGTGGGCAGTCTTCATTGAATAAGAGGGAGCAGAAGGTCTTGGAAAAAGAAGGGATGCCAGGAGAGACAGAACAATACTTGGCTACTCCATGCCATCCCTTGTCTTCAGGCAAATGGAAAGATTTTGAATTTTTAATTCTATCTCTTCTCATCTTCCTCAGTATTTAGTTTAATTAATTACCCTTTTATATTTTTTGTTTTTTTTAACACTAGATTATAGTGTAATAAATTACCCTTTTTTCTTTTTGCATTTTGAATATTTCTACTCAAGCTCCTTTTCTTTAGGCTTACATTTGCTCAAGATTCTCTTACACCAAAGGAGCATCCCATAACCTGTCTTCAAGTTCCTGCCCAATCTCTGTACCTTTTTTTTTCTGCCATGTAAATGTCATCTGCCCCGTATCACACTTTACCCCAATCTGGCCTCCTCCCTGTTCATTTCCTTCTTCAATGCCACCACCATTTTCCCAGAGTGTTTTTTGGTTTTTGAAAGGCTGAACAGAGGCAGAGTGAGGGAAGGATGAAATCTACAGGCCATTGTGATGCAGCCCTTCCAGCAGGTGTGACAGGTAGTCTCTGATGTGCCACTGCCCACTCCCTCACAGCCCGGCCCCAAGAGGCCCCTTGGATTGTAGAGCATAACACTGACCAGTATCTACCTTTCTAGCTTCCTGGTTCCAAAGAGAGTCTGTGGCCACAGTATCACCTGGACCCCACCCAGACAGCTGATAATCAGCTTATTTACCAAAGTTTCACTGGGTACAAGGACCGTCTCATAAAGAGAGAGGGTGGGCGCCCTCTTGGAGAGGCTGTTTGCTATTTGCTCCCTCACAGGTGTAGCCTCCCATTGCCAGTCCTATGCTGTCTGGAATGAAGAGGAAAGGTAATAACCACAGGCTGGACCAGAACTGCTTTATTTTTTTGAGACAGAGTCTTGCTCTGTTGCCCAGGCTGGAGTGCAGTCGTGTGATCTCGGCTCACTGCAACCTCTGCCTCCCAAGTTCAAGTGATTCTCCTGCCTCAGCCTCCTGAGTCGCTGGGATTCCAGGTGCATGCCACCACGTGTGGCTAATTTTTGTATTTTTAGTAGAGATGGGGTTTCACCATGTTGGCCAGGTTGGTCTTGAACTCCTGATGTCAAGTGATCCACCCACCTCAGCCTCCCAAAGTGCTTGGATTACAGGTGTGAGCCACCACGCCCGGCCAGAACTGCTTTCTTAAGTGTCCCCGTAGGTAAAGGCCAAGCCCTCGCCCTCACTCACCAACTTGTGTTCTTGCAGCTCTCGGCTATGTTGGTGCTTGTGGTGCTTGCGAAGCTACATGAAGCCCTTTGCCTCTTTGGTTAAAAAAAAAAAAATCTCTCTCTCTTTTTTTTTTTTTTTTTTTTTTAAGATGCAATTTTGCTCTTGTTGCCCAGGCTAGAGTGCAGTGGTGCAATCTCAGCTCACTGCAACCTCTGCCTCCCGGTTTCAAGCGATTCTCCTGCCTCAGCCTCCCAAGTAGCTGGGACTACAGGCATGTGCCACCACACCCAGCTAATTTTTGTATTTTTAGTAGAGACGGGTTTCTCCCTGTTGGTCAGGCTGGTCTCAAACTTCCAACCTCAGGTGATCTGCCCTCCTCGGCCTCCCAAAGTGTTGGGATTACAGGCGTGAGCCACCATGCCCGGCCAAAATAAAACTCTTTTATTATGAAAATTTTAAAACAGGTACAGGTAGAGAGATTAGTTTAATGTGTTTACTACCCACTTTTCACAATTATCCATTTGAGGCCAATGTTGCTCCGTCTACACCCCCATAGTGACACTCCTCCTTTATTTCAAAGCAAATCCTAGATCATATACTTTATGGGTAAATATTTCAGTATGTATCTCTAAACAACAGCTTTCCTTTTTTGTTTCTTTTTGGCTTTGCTCAAGTTTATTATTGAGGTATAATTTACATGTGTAAGTTGCCCTTTTTAGGCTAATTTTGAGGTTTTATAAGCTTATTCCGTCATAAAACCATCACAATCAGGATATAGAACAGTTCTGTCCCCTCCCCAAATTTCCCTATATCCCTTTGCAGTGAATTCCGCCCAACCTCCATGCAGCTACACATCTGTTTTCTGTTCCTATAGTTTTATATTTTTCAAAATGTCGTTAAAAATAGAACATCCTATTCTATTGTGTGTAGCCCTTTGAAATGTCACTTTAAAAAACATAACCATCAAACCGTGATTACATCACCCCCAATCAATAATTCTCTAATATCAGATACCACATTCCCACAACTGTCCTAAGAAGTATGTTTTCACAAACTGATTTAGGATCTACATAAGGTCTACACATTGCAATTGGTTGTTTTGTCTCTCAAGTCTCTTAATCTATAGGTTTTCTCTCCATCTTTTGTTTAAGAAATTGGGCTGTCACAGTTTTTCATAATCTGGATTTTTACCAATTATATCTGCATGTTGTCATTTCTTCTGTTCTCTATAGTCTTGCTACTAAAATGTGGTCCATGGACCAGCAGCATCTGCATCACCTGGGAGTTTGTTAGAAAAGCATAATCTTGGACCCCACTGAAGACCTATTGAATCAGAATCTGCATTTTTAACATTCAACAAGATCTCTGACTGGGCGTGGTGGCTCACGCCTGTAATTCCAGCACTTTGGGAGGCTGAGGCGGGTTCATTTGAGTTCAGGAGTTTGAGACCAGCCTGGCCAACATGGTGAAACCCCGTCTCTCCTAAAAATACAAAAATTAGCTGGGTGTGTTGCATACCTGTAGTCCCAGCTACTCAGGAAGCTGAGGCAGAAGAACCCCTTGAACCTGGGGGACGAAGGTTGCAGTGAGCCAAGATCGTGCCATTGCACTCCAGCCTGGGCGACAGAACAAGAATCCGTCTCAAAAAAAAAAAAAAAAAAATCTCCACCTGATTCTGTCCCTGTAAAATGGCTCTGAAACCTAGTGTGTTGATCTGGTTTAGGTTGGTTTGTTTGTGGATTTTTTTTTTTTTTTTTTTTGGCAAGCCTATGGGTGGCATTGCACCCCTTATTTATCAGCCCTGCCCACCTGGTCCTCTCTAGGTCTCTCTGGCTGCTCCTGCTCCTCGTCAGCCAGGACCTGTGTCTCCTCATAACTCAGGCCTCTGTAAATGTAAGTGTGTCTAAGGAGATACATCCCACATACTACCCTCAGACCTCCATTCTCTTTGTCTGCTATGGCTTTTAAGTATCTCGTCTGTCCTCCTGATTCACAAATCTCCTCTCTAATTGTGGCCTGTCTATGGTCTCTTAACTTGCCTTTTCAGTTGCCAAGAGAATATCTCTTCCCAGATATTCTTGTTGCTAATACTAATTCTCACTAGCCTGCGCCTTTAATTCAACAAGTCAAAACCTGAATCACTGCTTTCCCTTCTATTTTCCATTTTGGATTAACTTATTTTCTGATCACTCAGCCTAGACTATTTGAAGCTGTCTTCTATTTTTTCCTCTGTTTCATGTCTGATCTCTAATCAGTAATTTAGTTTTATTAATTCTCCTGTATTTGTCAGCCCTCATTACGTTATGCTGGGGTAAGAGAAAATCCCTCCAATCTCAGTGGTTTGCAACACAAAAATTTTTTTTTGTTTGTTTGTTTGTTTTTTTTTTTTGAGATGGAGTCTCACTCTGTCACCCAGGATGGAGAGCAGTGACGCGATCTTGGCTCACTGCAAGCTCTGCCTCCCGGGTTCGCGGCATTCTCCTGCCTCAGCTTCCAGAGTAGCTGAGACTACAGGCGCCCGCCACCACGCCTGGGTAATTTTTTCTATTTTTGGTAGAGACGGGGTTTCACCATGTTAGCCAGGATGGTCTCGATCTCCTGACCTTGTGAGCTGCCCACCTTGGCCTCCCAAAGTGCTGGGATTACAGGTGTGAGCCACCACACCTGGCCAACAACACTGTTTTATTTTTCCTTCAAGTTATATGTTGGCTGTAGGTTGACTGAAGCTCTGGTCTTTTTCATTCCAGGATCTAGGCTGAAGAGAAGCTCCAATTTGGGATACAGCAGAGGGAATAAAAAGGAATGGTAAAATTAGGAATAGCTTTCAAAGTTCAGTCATTGTGTAATCAGTTCCATGGCTGATATGGTTTGGCTGTCTCCTCACCCTAATCTCATCTTGAATTCCCATATGTTGTGGGAGGGACCTAGTGGGAGGTAATTGAATCGTCAGGGCAGGTCTTTTCCATGCTGCTGTTGTGATAGTGAGTAAGTCTCATGAGATCTGATGGTTATTATAAGTTGGAGTTTTCCTGCACAAGCTCCCTTTTTTGCCTGCTGCCATCTACATAAGACGTGATTTGCTGCTCCTTGCCTTCTGCCATGATTGTGACCTGCTCACCAGCCATGTGGAACTGTGGGTCCAATATACCTTTTTCTTTTGTAAATTGCCCAGTCTCAGGTATGTCTTTATCAGCAGCATGAAAATGGACCAATACAATGATCATAGCAAATGACAAAGCCAAGTCTCATATTCATGAACTGAGAAAGTATGTTCAGATATTTGGAATCAATAGTATAATCTATCACAATTGCCATTTTGTATTTCAATTGCATCTTTTATTTTGATTCTGTTTACCTCTGCCTTAAACTTCACTTCTCTCAGCTTCCTCATGGAAGCCTTCTCTGATGCCCTGAGACTAGGCCACATCTACTGCTATTGGCTGTTGTGGAATTTATACTTCTCCTTCGTGATACATGTGAGACAACTACAATTATTTATGAACTTATTTAATTTCTGACAGCCCCTAGACCAAAAGCTCTGTGAGGGCAGAAACGGTGTCTGTTTTGCTTACCGTTTAACCATTGGCACCTAGAAAAGTGTCTGGCATAGTGCAGCATGTAAAGGAATGAATGATTGCCTTAGTCATGGCCATATCATCCTTTACCTGGTTTACTGAAAGACCTTACCAGTAGTTTTGGAAATCTAATTTATTTTTCTGCCATCAGGATTTTCTTTCTTAAAGACTTACTCTTGGCCAGGTGTGGTGGCTCACACATGTAATCTCAGAACTTTGGGAGGCTGAGGCAGTCAGATCATTTTAGGTTGGGAGTTTGAGACTAGCCTGGCCAACATGGTGGAACCTCATCTCTACTAAAAGTACAAAAATTAGCTGGGTGTGGTGGTGTGCACCTGTAATCCCAGCTACTTGGGAGGCTGAGGGGGAGGATCACTTGAACCTAGGAGGTGGAGGTTGCAGTGAGGCAAGATAGTGCCACTTGACTCCAGCCTGGGTGACAGTGAGAATCCATCTCAAAAACAAAACAAAACAAAAAGACTTGCTCTCCATATCATTTATTGGTTTTCTAGGTCAGGTTGTGCTTCTGAAGTTTCCTGAACGTGTATGCTTTCTCAGACCTCTATCCATTTGCATGGGCTGTTCCTTCTGTAGGATTCCATTTCTCCCCCCAGTGCTCTGCCTGGTAAAATCCTGTTCATCTTATAAACCTCAGTTCTGAGGCTACCTCCTCTGTGAAACCTTCCATGACTCTCAGTGCAGACTTGGGCCCTGCCCTTCTGCTTCCAAATGTGTACCTCTGTTTTAGCAATTATCATGTTTCATTCTAAACCCAACATTCTGGTTTTCCAGTGCAGATTAGAAAAAGGGGAGTGTTGTGGGACGTCAGGGACCCAGAATGGAGGGACCAGCTGGAGTTTTGGCAGAGGAAACATAAATTGTGAAGATTTCATGGACATCTATCACTTCCCTAATAATACTCTTATAATTTCTTATGCCTGTCTTACTTTAATCTCTTAATCCTGTTATCTCCATAAGCTGAGGATGTACGTCACCTCGGGACCCTGTGATGATTGCGTTAACTGTACAAATTGATTATAAAATGTGTGTTTGAACAATATGAAATCAGTGCACCTTGAAAATGAACAGAATAACAGCGATTTTAGGGAACAAGGGAAGACAACCATAAGGTCTGATTCCCTGTGGGGTCAGGCAGAAAGAGCCACATTTTTCTTCTTACAGAGAGCCTATAAATGGATGTGCAAAAAGGAGAGATATAGCTAAATTCTTTTCCTAGCAAGGAATATTAAGACCCTGGGAAAAGAATTGCATTCCTTGGGGGTGTTCTGTAAACGGCCGCTCTGGAAGTGTCTGTCTGATGCAGTTATGATAAGGACTGAAATACACCCTGGTCACCTGCAGTACCCTCAGGCTTATTAGGGTGGGGAAAAAACCGCTTCCTGGTAAATTTGAGGTCAGACCAGTTCTCTGCTCTCAAACCCTGTTTTCTGTTGTTTAAGATGTTTATCAAGACAATACGTGCATAGCTGAACATAGACCCTTATCAGGAGTTTTTGATTTTGCCCTTTGCCTTGTGATCTTTGCTTTGGCCTTTGCCTTGTGATCTTTATTGGCCTCCGAAGCGTGTGATCTTTTTTCTCCTTTTTGCGCTTTGAAGCATATGAGCCTTGTGACCTATCCCTACTTGTACACCCCCTCCCCTTTTGAAATCCTTAATAAAACTTGCTGGTTTTGCGGCTCAGGTGGCATCACGGGCCTACCGATATGTGATGTCACCCCCAGCAGCCCAGCTGTAAAATTCCACTCTTTGTACTCTTTCTCTTTATTTCTCAGACCAGCTGACACTTAGGGAAAAAAGAAAGAACCTACGTTGAAATACTGGGGGCCAGTTCCCCCGATAGGAGAGAGGTTAACATTGTAGTTTTCCAGTGCAGATTAGAAAAAGGAGAGAGGGAACAGCAGAGTGGTGCAGTGGAAGCGTGCTGGACCCATAACCCAGAGGTTGATGGATGGAAACCATCCTCTGCTAGCTTTGTGATCTTGGCTGGGTGTGGCAGCTCACATCTGTAATCCCAACACTTTGGGAGGCCAAGGTGGGAGAATCACTTGAGACCAGCCTGGGCAACATAGCAAGACATGTCTCCATAAAAAGGAAAACAAAAACACACACACACACAAGAGTGGCATTTCTAAATAGAGGCCTACTGACAACAGCAGAATTTACCACTGATGGCCTATCAGTAAAGGAGCGGCACCTGTCCCAGTTAACACACGCACCTTCTGCAGTGGCTGCAGCAGTGTTTCTCTAGTGAGGACTTGGTTCCTACAACTCTCATCTACAAGTCTGAGCCTGAAAACTGCCTCAGATTTTAGCAAAACAAGCACAGTCTTGCTAGCTTCTTCTGTTTTCCTCTGAGCTAAAGGGGTCCCGGGCAGACTCAGAGCCCCTGGTTTCCTCATCATGAGCCTGAGTGTGAGTCAGAATCACCTGAGGGCTTGTGAAGCCAGAGGTTGCTGGGCTCCATCCGGAGTTTCTGATCCAATAGATCTAGGGTGGGGACTGGAACTCGCATTTGTAAAAGATTCCCAGGGGATGTTGCTGCTGCTGGGCTGGCCTTAACCACTGGCCTAACAATGGGCCACAAGCAGGACCACAGTGAAAAACTCCAGTCAAACAGGAAGATACATACAACTTCATCCTTGATCAGGCACTGCTTGCTTCATTTACACAGGTGCCTGCATTTTTTACCCCAGGGAAGACTTTGTGACTTGATAATTTCCGCTTGTGGAACCAGTTGAACTGGATATTTACGATCAGATATTTACTTATACCAAATAAACATTGTTATACACTATGTAAAAATAGAACGTGCTGGCATTCTGAATTCCTTGCAAGGGCTGTTCCTTCAGACCTGCTCCCTTATGGATCTGTATCACTGAGTCATGTAGGCCAAAAGCATTGTAAGCCAAATCGTTGGAACTCAGGAGTTCTGTTCCTTGCTGTCACTGCATCCTTCCCTCAACAAACTTAGTTTACAGTAGACATCAGAATTTTGTATTCAACCACTAGCAGTAGTTTCTAAGGCATCATGCAATTAATATAAACCAATTTTAAAATTTATAACCTCCTAATAGGCCCTCTTGTTAAATTACTAATGTTGTATTTATTTTAAAAATGTTGGCTGGATGCAGTGGTTCACTCCTATAATCCTAGCACTTTGGGAGGCTCAAGGGATCACTTGAACCCAGGAGTTCGAGACCAGCCTGGGCAACATTATGAAACCTTGTCTCTACAAAACATACAAAATTTAGCTGGGCATTGTGGTGCACCCCTGTGATCCTAGCTACTCATGAGGCTGAGGTGGGAGGATCACGTGAGTCCCGGGGGTGGGGGTCAAGGTTGCAGTGAGCTGAAATTGCACCATTGCACTCCAACCTGGGTAACAGAGGGATACCTTGCCTAAAAAAAAAAAAAAAAAAAAAAAAAAATCAACAATATTAACAATGGAGAGAGCTATGAAAACAAAATTTTAGAGACAGTGTGGCTCAAGTACGGTCTCTGTGCAATTGTAATTAGAAGGAACCAAGGTGGCTGACTGATTTTGAACTACAATTGTCACTGACAATAAGAGTTACTGTGGAGGATGAAAAACTCCCATCATTCCCTTAGCAAGACTTGGAAAGAAGGATGAATGACATTCAGCAAATTTAATATTTCACTGGTGCTAAAACTTATATTGTTTTGCATTGTTAAGTCTCTGAAATCCTGATGCATTTTACCATGGATGGCATTTTATGATTATGGTTGGCTAGGTCATGGTTGTGATGTGGTGTCACTGCCTGCACATGTACAAACTTGGTGGTTATTCCTGGTGGGATGACTTGTCAACTGTAATCTCCATGTTTCTCTCAACAGATTATATAAGGACCATCTGGAAAAGGAACATGCTCTCTGTTGTCCGGAAACCTTCCATTGACACCTTCAGGTAAGATCAGAAGAGTCCCAGCATCAAAATTTGTAAAACAGGTGTCAGTAGTTTGCAAGAAAACGGTAGTGGAATAGTTTTAAGAAATTATTAGCACATAGTAATTAAGGACACAGAGGACATTTCTGTATGAACGACACAGACTCCAATGACTATAAGCTCAAAAATGACTCAGAAGAATAATAGAGATGCTGAATGTAAAGAAATTACAGGAATTCTTTAATGAATTTATTTTTGCTTATAGCTTCCTTCTTATGTATGCACAAGAGATGTATGATAACAATGTAGGTCTAAGTCTGTGTTTGTTCACTAAAAATTCTAAATGATAAAAAAGTATTACAAATAGTTTAATTGGGAATATTTCCTTTTTTTTTTTTTTTTTTTTTGAGATGGAGTCTTGCTCTGTTGCCCAAGCTGGAGTGCAGTGGCGTGATCTTGGCTCACTGCAACCTCTGCCCCCTGGGGTCAAGTGATTCTTCTGCCTCAGCCTTCTGTGTAGCTGGAGGCACCCACCATCATGCCCTACTAATTTTTGTATTTTTAGTAGAGACGGGGTTTTGCCAAGTTCGCCAGGCTGGTCCCGAACTCCAGACCTCAGGTGATCTGCCTGCTTTGGCCTCCCAAAGTGCTGGGATTACAGGCATGAGCCACTGCACCCGGCCAGGAATATCTTTCTTTTTAACAGCAACTTTCAATCTTTTTAGTCTGAGGACTCCTTTACACTCTTAAAAAATATTGAGAACACCGGAGAACTTGTGGTTTATATGGTAATATCAATAGTGACCATATTAGAGATTTAAACAGACTTTTAATACCAAAGAATCACAAGCACATGTTCCATTAGCTGTCAGAGAGGTAATGACATCACACATCATGTATCCTCTGGGAAACTCCAGTGTACACTGGTAAGACAATGAATATGAAAAGAAAGGGAGGAACCACACTTTGAGAATCCCTGGCATATAAAATAATGGTTTTTTAAAAAATACAATTATATTTTGATGAATATGGATATATTTCCAAGTAAACTGTTGTTGGAAGAAGTAAAATATTGACTACATAGAAAATTCTATTGCTGAACAGTTGGTGTAGCATTTTGAGACACAGAAATTAACTGATATATCTTTCTTCTGTGGCTGTGGGAAACATCCACCCCCAACCTTCCCCCCCCTCCTTTTTTTTTTTTTTTTTTTGAGACAGAGTCTGGCTCTGTCTCCCAGGCTGGAGTGCAGTGGCGCTATCTCCCGGGTTTACGCCATTCTCCTGCTTCAGCCTCCCGAGTAGCTGGGACTACAGGCGCCCGCCACCTCTCCCGGCTAATTTGTTGTATTTTTTAGTAGAGACGGGGTTTCACCGTGTTAGCCAGGATGGTCTCGATCTCCTGACCTCGTAATCTGCCCGCCTCGGCCTCCCAAAGTACTGGGATCACAGGCGTGAGCCACTGCGCCCGGCCCCCAACCGCCCTTCTTAGGTGGCCAGCTCGCACAGGGTATCCTGTAGGTCTCGGTAAATCAACCCTAAGGGAAGGTAAGAGTGTATCTTCTACTTGGGCTCTGGAGGGCAGTGGAATTGCCTGTAAAGCAGGAGGAAGGGATAGAAGTTGGGACAAAGATGAAAGGAGGAGTGTGGTTTGGCCCCTGGGGGACAAACCTGGATTTTCTAGAGACTAGGAGTGGCGGCGGGGCTTGCAGTTTCTGTCAGTGATGGAGATCTCTGGGGACTTGTGCATGGCTCTGTGGGTACCGGTGGGCAGACAAACACTTGGTGCATAGGACACTGAAGCACCACCCAGGGTCCTGCTGGACAGTCAGGCCCAGAGAGAGGGCAGACCCTGGGGAGCTGCTGGCCTTTAGGGTACCCTGTGGTCCGAGCAAGACGTCCTAATGGCAGTCACCAATGGGCTGCTGCCCAGGGCCTCTTCTGCCCCTGTCCTGACCTAGAATCCTACAACCTTTCAAGGAAGGAGAACGGGAGCCACCACATACACACAGAGGGTGGCTTTCCTCCAGGGATCCTGGGAACCAGATTGACTTTCATTTAGAAACTGCAGAACAGTTACAGAAGCAAAAGAAATTAGTTATGACTGGATCTGAGGACATCTTGCCTGAATTGAATTTCCAGCTCTGTCACTTGCTAATGGAAGTCCCTCACAGGGTCTCTGCTGGGCACACTAAATGAGTGATACATGGAAACTCTTCAGATAGCACCTGGCATATGTATGTTATCTATCACCTCTTGAACCTCGATATCTTGGAGATGTCATAGGTGCCACACTACATTCTCTGCAGTTTGGGATGGCTGACGTTTGACCCTTTGCCTAAGTCCCCATATCGAAGGCTAGATGAAGCCCTAACGCTGGAGCCAAGGGGAGGGAGGGCAGGAACGTACTCTAAATAGAAGTGCTCCCCCAGGGAGTGGGCGACCCAGTCTGCTCCAGCAGCCGGGAAGGTCTTCCTGCCACAGTGACTGCAGCGAGTGGCATCCGGCCTTGCAGGGACTGAGGGCACTTCTCTGGTGTGAGCATTGGCGTCCAACGCCCGGCGCAGCAAAATTGCTGCAAACTCTCCCCGAGTCCAGAGAGGTCCAGGTCCTCCTGGGTTTCTTTTTATTTTAAATTTTTTGCCAGGGAGAGTTCTGGCGCTCCTTCAATCCGGGGGCGCCTGCGAGTCTGAGCCAGGAGATGGGCGTGGGCAGGCGTGGGTAGCACCATCTAGCCCCTGGGCACCTGCCGGGTGCTGGGTAGTCTGGAAGCGTCTGGAGCCCAGACCCCGCCTCCCGGCGCCCCACCCTGGACCCCTCCTTCCACGCGAGTCCCGCCCCACGATGGGCGTGGCCTCCCAGGGGGCGGGGCCGGGGAGGGCCTGCGAACTAGTCACGTCCCACAGGCTAGGCAAGGCGAGGCGGGGCGGAGCGCGGGAGGCCGGCTGGGAGGCGCACATCCGGCGGCTGCCCGGTACTTCATAAAGCCGCTCTCGCCGCGGGCTGTGGCCGCGGTTTGCCTCTGCAGCAGCTCTGGGCTCTTCTCGGCTGCGGGAGCAGCTGCTCCAATGCTCCAGAGTGGCCATGGGCGCCCCGCACTGGTGGGACCAGTTGCAGGCTGGCAGCTCGGAGGTGGACTGGTGCGAGGACAACTACACCATCGTGCCTGCTATCGCCGAGTTCTACAACACGGTGCGGGGCGCGGGAGAGGGGAAGGCAGGCGGGCCGGCGGGAGGGGGCTGTCCCCGCGCCGCAGCGTCTGGAAGCTGGACGTGGGTCGCTGCGCGTATCTGGGGGCATTCTCTCCAGGGGCTGAGTCAGTCCACACCCCCTCCTCAGCACGCTCCTTCCAGTTCTCCATCTGTCCTCCTCTCCTGTCCCCATTCCCGACAGCTGGGCTCCTCTTCCTCCTCCTGTCATTTTTTGTGTTGTGTGTGTGATGGTCCTATTGTCTTGTTTGGCCCTCACGCGTCCAGAACCAGGGGCTATGTCAGCCCATTCTCCTTGTTTGGGTCAGTTGGGGGCGGTGAACCTGCCGGGACAAGTCTCTTCCTCCCCTGGGATCTCTGTGGCGTGACGCACTTGGGTCGCATTGTGCGTTTTTGCCCTGAATACCTGCTCTCGGCGTGCTGGGAAGATCACGCCCCCCAGCAGGTCCCCGCGGCTGGGGTCACTCCCACCAGGCAGACTTGCCCCAACCCCAAGAACATGCCTATAATGGTCGAGTTATTTTTGGTCAGAATCAAGTTAATTACTACTCGTTCTTTTTTTCTTGCCTTTAGTGTCCTGTCTTGCGCAAGCCGCTAATTCAACTCCCCCAGGACTGTGCTTTCTCCAGTTCTGAAGTCTGAGGGGTGAAAGGAAAGTTTGGGAGTGATAATGTGCGGGTTTTGGACTTGTCTAGGTCCCTAGATAAGGGTGAGCAGAAACTTCCCCATTACAGAATCCTGGGTGTTTTTAGTTCTTGTGGTAGGGAAGGGTTGCAGCTGGGAGAGGAAATGCCTCTTATTTGTGTATTTCCATGGCTCAGAATCCTGGTACAGAATGTGAGACTTTGCGTGGTCATTTCTGTGGCTTATCTTTTCACCGCCCAAACAAGGAAAACAGGAACTCCTGGTTTGGGTCACTGTGAATTTGAGGTTGTTGTTTAGGACTTTTCCTTCTGGATTTGCTAGAGAGAATGTCTTTGGCAGGAGTCAGGTGCTTACTGCCTGCAGGAATCTCAGATGATCTAGTCCCTGCCCTTTTATTCATCTGATGAGAAAACTGGGCTGTTGAGGAGGGAGCTGTCATGCTCACATTTCTGGCATGGCTGGGGCCACAATCTAGAAGTCTGGGCTCTTCCTTCCCTAAGTGCTGAAATCCATGGCTGGCTTCCATACAAACACTCCTGCTTCTTTTTTTATGATTAGGTTAGTTCCTTAAGAAAACATAAGGCTGGGCATTGTGGCTCACGCCTGTATTCCTAGCACTTTGGGAGGCCAAGGCAGGTGGATCGCTTGAATCCAGGAGTTCGAGACCAACCTGGGCAACATGGCGAAACCTCATCTCTACAAAAAAATACAAAAATTAGCTGGACATGTGGCACGCACCTGTTGTCCCAGTTGGGAAACTGAGGTGGGAGGATCACCTGAGGCTGGGAGTTGAAGGCTGCAGTGAACCGAGATCACGCCACTCCACTCTAGCCTGCGCAACAGGGTCTCAAAGAAAACCTGGCCCTCTGCTTTCTACAGCGACTATGAAAGACAGTTAGTGGAAGTGGCCATGACTTATCTATTACATAACCTCTCAGAGCATGCTGTCAGAGGTAAATAGTTGCACACAGAGGATGGGCTGGAGTAGTTCTGGGTACTTTCAATAAGGAGAAACACCAGTGGTAACACAAGTTGTCCTTTTGTAAATAACGAATATAGTGAAAGAGTAAGGATTTCACCAGAGTTCAAGAAGAAAAGACAGCTTGATGACAGGTTCTCACACACTTAGCAAGGTTATTATATGTGGAGTCTGGGGTCTATAGAGAGGGAGGGTCAAGCTTGGTTATTTTGGCCAAAAAAGCTAGTGTATTGCTTCTCTGAGTCTGTCTTGAAAAGTGTCATAGGGCTGGATGAAAGGGAGAGTTTGTCTTCACTTTTAATCTAGTCCCATTGGAGCTATTACTCTATGTAGTGAGTGCTAAAGTCATTTTCAGAAATGAGCAGTTGATCCTCAACTGCAGTGTCTGGCTGATTAGCCCAGCTAGCCCATCTGACAAACTTTATTCCTTGGAATACTCATAAACCACAAAAATTGCCTTGGCAAAGCAGAGAGCGTAAGGTGTCAGATAATAAGGTCATTGCCTAGCTTTGTTGAGTGTAAGTCCAAGGAATTTAGCAAAAAATGTTTCTTCCCCTCTGTTCCTATTAAAAAAAATTTTTTTTGAGACAGTCTTGCTCTGTTCCAGACTTGAGTGCTGTGGTGCAATCTTGGCTCACTGGAACCTCCGCCTCCCAGGTTTAAGCGATCCTCCCAAAGTGCTGGGATTACAGGCGTGAGTCACTACGCCTGGCCTTCTTCCCCTGTGTTCTTACGTACTACTTATATTTTGATGCTTATCACAGGACATTCCCGTGCTTATCTTACTCCTGTGTTGAGAAAGACAGTGAACTGTTTGTTATGTGGTGATAAATATCCTCTTGAATCCTCATAATAAGGCAACAGGTCTAATTACCCAGTTTATAGGAAACAAATAAGCATTGCCAGTTTTGAGAAAAAGTTGGAGGAATTGACAATGTTAAATCAGGAGAAGACTGGAAGAGGGATCTAGAACCTTCTTAATGGGTCTTAGGGGTAGCACATCACTACTACACCTTCAGATACTACTATCTACCATTACTTATTTGCTATGTGTTGAAGCTCTCCTGGGTACTCTATACTCACCCTAGACAATGGGTTCTATTTATTATATCCATTTGTTAAAGGTGGAAATTGGGGCCTAGAGAGTTTATGTAACTTGCTGTCGTCAAAAGCATAGCACAGCTGAAGTCAGAACTTGATCCATTTGACTCTACCAAGAGAGTTATCTTGAAGCTATAAGTGCCACTGTAACTAACTTAGATTTATCTATTTGGCATAGAATAGATATTTATTATTTAGTTATTGCATAACTTAAAACTCCTGTCTTGGGACCATTTTAGCTCTAGGATAAAACTCATAGTTTTTGATAGGAAAAAAGCTTACTTAAAGTAGTTTTTAAAATTACTGTTTATTGTAAAAGTAATATGATCATGGTAAAAAATTTAGAGTATATAAGTTGTAGCATGAAGAATACCCTTCTGTATCTTTCTAGATATTTTCTAGGCATGTAAAAAGCACATGTATCTGTGTGTGCATATAAAATACACATGTATAAGGCCGGGGGCAGTGACTTACGCCCGTAATCTCAACACTTTGGGAGGCCGAGGCAGGCAGATCATTTGAGGTCAGGAGTTTAAGACCAACCTGGCCAACATGGTGCAAACTCATCTCTACTAAAAATACAAACAAATTAGCTGGTTGTGGTGGTATGTGCCTGTAATCCCAGCTACTCAGGAGACTAAGGCAGAAGAATTGCTTGAACCTGGGAGGTGGAGGCTGCAGTGAGCTGAGATCGCACCACTGCACACTCCAGCCTGGGTGACAGAGCAAGACTCTGTCTCAAAACAAACAAACAAACAAAAAACCCAACAACAACAACGACAACAGCAAAAGCGTGTGTAGCAAAATCATGAATACCTGAAGTTTTTTTTCCAACCCATTTGAGAGCGTACTGTGTAAACTCTTATGTACCTTGTGTTTTTCACTTAATATGTCTTGGAGATATTTCCATATCAGCTCATATAGTGCTCTCTTCCTGTTTATAATGTTTATACAGTGCTCCCTTTAATGGATTGATCATAATTTATTTATCTAATCAATCCTTATTGATGGATATTTCATATAGTTTCTGTTTGTTTTATTGTTTTCATTTTGGTTTTTGAACAGTGATTCAGTGATTATCCTCATTCATGCATCTGGATGTACTTTTGCAAGTACTAATCTTAGATGGGGATTGCTGTGTCAAGGAGGATATTCACTTTAAATGCTGATAATTACTGTGAAATGGCACACTAAAGAGAGTGCACTGATTTCCACTGACAATGTTTGGGCATACAAAACATTTTGCTTTGGCCTATGCAAATCTCTATTGCCTCAAATTTTATCATCCTTTGCTTCAGCCAAGCCTAATATCTCTTCCATGAACATGTAATTTCCTTTTACAGCCTTTTACTTGTGCACGTTTTGTACTATTTCTTCTAAATACAAATTTTATTGAATTGAGTTCCTTTTTATATTTTAAGATTTAAGACCCCCTGGCTGGGCACGGTGGTTCACGCCTATAATCCCAGCACTTTGGGAGGCTGAGGTGGGAGAATCACTTGAGGTCAGGAGTTTGAGGCCAGCCTGGCCAACATGGCAAAACCCCATCTCTACCAAAAATACAAAAAACTAGCCAAGTGTGGTACGCACCTATAGTCCCAGCTACTCGGGAGGCTGAGGCAGGAGAATTGCTTGAACTTGGGAGGTGGAGGTTGCAGTGAGCCGAGATCAGGCCACTGCACTCCAGCCTGGGTGACAGAGCAAGATTCCATCTTAAGAAAAAAAAAGAAAAGAAGAGATTTAAGGCCCCAGTCACATAGACCTAGCCACTTTGGAGAAAAGCTGGGTCTGCCTTTTACCCACTGAGCTTGGCCTTTGGGGACTCTGTTGCTCAGCGGGGACTTGAGGACAGAAGGAAGTCAACTGATGGCTGAAAAGAATCTTGAAACAAAATACATGCATAAAATCAGCTCATGATCTGTCACTTTCTGCTCTGTCCCCAGTCATCAAGATAAATAGACCTTTCGTTATATGCCAAGTCCTACATCCCACTCTCTTCAGGCTGAATCTATCTATCGGTCGATCTGTCAATCTGAGCATTTACTGGGCAACAACTGTGTGCTTATTACAGAGACCAGCTCTGTAAATAGTCATCTGGGTGGTGAGGGCTATGATAGAGGTGTGTACAAGCCGCTGAGGGTGTTAGTAGTAGTGTGCATGGGATTGATGTACTGTGAGGATAGAGTGGTGGTTTTTGCAAGAAGGCTACTGAATAGAGTGACCAAACCCATCCTGGGTTTTTGCCTTTGACTTTTCTGATTTTAAAACTGAACGTCCCATGCCTTGGGAAGCCCCCTCAGTCCCAGGCAAATCATGACAGTTGGTCATCCCAGGAACAGAAGTAAAACAATGGAATGGGTAGGTAGGAATCAGCACACAATAAAGATGGACAGGCAATCCAATCAGCCAGGGTAAAAGTCCTCAGCCGTTTATGAACCTGCTGTCCAGAATATGTGCAGCTTGTTGTTTTGTCTTTATTTACCCTCTGTCTGGAAAGTGCACATTCAGATGCATCAGGATGAGACTGCAGTATGTTCATGAGATTATTTTGTAGCAAATGTTATGTGGAAATTCATAGAATGAAGAACTTTCTAAGGAAATAATACATTTTAAAAATCATGGACTAGGCGCAGTGGCTCACACCTCTAATCCTAGTTCTTTGGGAGGCTGAGGCTGGCAGATCACTTGAGTGCAGGCGAGGCTGGCAGATCACTTGACCAGCCTGAGCCACATGGCAAAACCCTACCCTGTCTCTACAAAAAATGTGAAAATTAGCTGGACATGATGGCACATGCCTGTGGTCCCAGCTACTCGGGAGGCTGAGCTCAAGGCTGCAGTGAGCTGTGAGCATGCTATAATCTAACAATAGGCTTTAAAATATACCCCTTGAGTGAACTATTCTACAATTTCAGTGACCAATACAATTTTGAGGGATACATCTCAGTAGAGATGGAGCCATGAGTCTGTTTTTAAACCATGACTGGTTTGCTTTTTTGTATTTCTTTGGGTGTTCATCTTTTTGTCTTGGGGAAAGTCTTCCACTAATTTGTTCTTTTCCTTTCCATATATTGATGTCTTTAAAAGGTACAGTGGGGGCTAGCCAGCCTTGGTAGATGGACTAGGCAGAAGCAATAGTGTAATTTCAGTATTATTTGAAGCATATGGCAAAATAGTGCTTCTAAATGGTGCTTCTAATATGCACATTTAAAGAAACTGTTTGGGCCAGGTGTGGTGGCTTATGCCTGTCATCCCAGCACTTTGGGAGGCCGAGGTGGGTTGATCACTTGAGGTCAGGAGTTCAAGACCAGCTTGGCCAACATGGTGAAACCTGGTTCCCTACTAAAAATACAAAAAATTAGATGGGCGTGGTGGCACTCGCCTGTAGTCCCAGCTACTTGGGGGAGGCTGAATCAGGAGAATTGCTTGAACCTGGGAGACAGAGGTTGCAGTTAGCCAAGATTTCGCTACTGTACTCCAGCCTGGGTGACAGAGTGAGACTCCATCTCAAAAAATAAATAAATAAATAAATACATAAATAAATAAATAAAAATTAAAAATTAAAAATTAAAAAAAGAAAATGTTTGATATATCATAATTTTGCTGTAGGTGTGATAAATGACTTCATGCCTTTGCAAATAATATATAAATACATTTTAAAGTGATTAGTGTGTCCATTGCTAGTGGAAATATAACCCAAGAAAGCCATTATGGGACAGCTTGGGAGTAGATAGTTGCACTTAGCAGAAGCAAGGTAGATTGAGAGGACTTGAGGCACTAAAGATCTTCTGGGGTAAAAATCGCAATGCATTATATTTCTTGACATTATAAGTGGGACTGTAAATTGGTGCTCCTTCCACTGGAAAATGGCTAAACTGCTGCCATCTGCCTCACTTACAGCAAGTGAGGTAGATCTTTATTATCTAGGATGAAAAGGTTTGCAGGGAATATTGTTGAAGGAGAAAAGGAAGCTGCACAATGGGAATGTTACAATATGTGACATATATGTACCTATTCATGTAAATGTGAAGAAAATGAGGACAGTGGTTATCTCCAGGGAAGAGGCTAGAAAGGAAACTATTCCTTTTTTACAAGAACACATTCATGTATACGAAGGGAGAAAGATCAGGTTTTAAGTTACCTATGGTATAACAAATCCATTTTTCTTCTCCTCTTTCTTCACTCCCTTGATCCCCCTTCATCTCCTCCTCCCCATTCATCTCCTTTTCTTCCTTTTATTTCTAGTTTAACAAGAGGAAAGCCATGTTTACATCAAAGCCAAGAAACTGGTCATATGTGCACAGTGTGTGATGCACAGTGGGTGATGCGATTCACAATTTTTAGATGCTAGTGGAGGAGTTAAGCCAAGAAGGTCAGAATGTGGTTGGATGGGTTGGGGTTGAAAATCACCTGGGGGCAGTGGAAGGAGACGGCTCTGTGCAGATTGGCTCTCTGACTTCATCCAGCCCTGGAGCCTTTCAGGGCCCTCAGCTATATCCCTTTGTAAAACAAGGGATGGTTTTTATTTTTATTTTTTATTTTATTGTATTTTATTTTTTTGAGACTTGTCACCCAGGCTGGAGTGCAATGGCGTGATCTCGGCTTACTGCAACCTCTGCCTCCCAGGTTCAAGCGATTCTCTGCCTTAGCCTCCTGAGTAACTGGGATTACAGGTACCGGCCACCATGCCCAGCTAATTTTTTTTTTTTTTTTGTATTTTTAGCAGAGACAGGGTTTTGCCATGTTGGCCAGGCTGGTCTCAAACTCCTGATTTCAGGAGATCCACTCGCTTCAGTCTCTCAAAATGCTGGGATTATAGGCATGAGCCACCCATGCCCAGCCCAAGGGATGGTTTTTAAGATCCTTCTTAAAATGACCTTTTTAAAAAAGACCCTCTTATGGATCTTTGATTCTTAAAATGATTCCATTGAAAGTTAAGTTAAATTGTCTCCGTTTGCAGATGACATGATTGTATATTTAGAAAATCCCATCGTCTCAGCCCAAAATCTCCTTAAGCTGATAAGCAAGTTCAGCAAAGTCTCAGGATTCAAAATCAAGTGCAAAAATCACAAGCATTCCTATATACCAATAACAGACAAACAGAGAGCCAAATCACAAGTGAACTCCTGTTCACAGTTGCTACAAAGAGAATAAAATACTTAGGAATACAACTGACAAGGGATGTGAAGGACCTCTTCAAGGAGAACTACAAACCACTGCTCAAGGAAATGAGAGGACACAAACAAATGGAAGAATAGTCCATGCTCATGGATAGGAAGAATCAGTATTGTGAAAATGGCCATACTGCCCAAAGCAATTTATAGATTCAATGCTATCCCCATCAAGCTATCATTACCTTTCTTCACAGAATTAGAAGAAACTACTTTAAATTTCATATGGAACTAAAAAGCCTGCATAGCCTAGACAATCCTAAGTGAAAGCTACCTGACTTCATACTACAAGGCTACAGTAACCAAAACAGCATGGTACTGGTACCAAAATAGATATATAGATCAATGGAACAGAACAGAGGCCTCAGAAATAATGCCACACATCTACAACCATCTGATCTTTGACAAACCTGACAAAAACAAGCAATGGGGAAAGGATTTCCTGTTTAATAAATGGTGTTGGGAAAACTGGCTAGCCATATGCAGAAAACTGATACTTCCTTACACCTTCCTTACACCTTGTACAAAAATTAACTCAAGATGAATTAAAGACTTAAATGTAAGAACTAAAACCGTAAAAACCCTAGAAGAAAACCTAGGCAATACCATTCAGGACATAGGCATGGGCAAAGACTTCATGACTAAAACACCAAAAGCAATGGCAACAAAAGCCAAAATTGACAAATGAGATCTAATTTAACTAAAGACTTCCTGCACAGCAAAAGAAACTATCATCAGGGTGAACAGGCAACCTACAGAGTAGGAGAAAATTTTTTCAATCTATCCATCTGACAAAGGGCTAATATCCAGAATCTACAAGGAACTTAAACAAATTTACAAGAAAAAAAAAAACCCCATCAAAAAGTGGGCAAAGGATATGAACAGACACTTCTTAAAAGAAGATGTTTATGTGGCCAACAAGCATATGAAAAAAAGTTCATCATCACTGGTCATTAGAGAAATGCAAATCAAAACCACAATGAGATACCATCTCACGCCAGTTAGAATGGCAATCATTAAAAAGTAAGGAAACAACAGATGCTAGAGAGGATGTGGAGAAACAGGAACACTTTTACACTGTTGGTGGGAGTGTAAATCAGTTCAACCATTGTGGAAGACAGTGTGGCGATTCCTCAAGGATCTAGAACTAGAAATACTATTTGATCCAGCAATCCCATTAGAGGGCATATATCCAAAGGATTATAAATCATTCCACTATAAAGACACATGCACACGTATGTTTATTGCAGCACTATTCACAATAGTGAAGACTTGGAACCAACCCAAATGCCCATCAGTGATAGACTAGATAAAGAAAATGTGGCACATATACACCATGGAATACTATGCAGCCATAAAAAAGGATGAGCTCATGTCCTTTGCAGGGACATGGATGAAACTGGAAACCATTATTCTCAGCAAACTAACACAGGAACAGAAAACCAAACACCATATGTTCTCACTCATAAGTGGGAGTTGAACAATGAGATCACATGGACACAGGGAGGGGAACATCACACACCAGGGCCTTTCAAGGGGTGGGGGGCTAGGAGAGGGATAGCATTAGGAGAAATGCCTAATGTAGATGATGGGTTGATGGGTACAACAAACCACCATGGCACATGTATAGCTATGTAACAAACCTGCACGTTCTGCACATATATCCCAGAACTTAAAGTGTAATTAAAAAAAAAAAAAGAAAAAGTTAAGGACTTTGATCATAACAATGAACAAAGCCTACTGCTGGCCGGGCGCAGTGGCTTATGCCTGTAATCCCAGCACTTTGGGAGGCTGAGGAGGGTGGATCACCTGAGGTCAGCAGTTCTAGACCAGCCTGACCAACATGGTGAAACCCCATCTCTACTAAAAAAATAGAAAAAATTAGCTGGGCATGTTGGCTTATGCCTGTAATCCCAGCTACTTGGGAGGCTGAGGCAGGAGAATTGCTTGAACCCAGGAGGTGGAGGTTGCAGTGAGCCGAGATTGCGCCATTGCACTCCAGCCTGGGCAACGAGCGAAACTCCATCTCAAAAACAAAACAAAACAACCAAACAAAACCTACTGCTTATACAGTATAGTACTTAGACCTTTGTCCTGATTCCTCTGTACCTGCTTCTTGGTAAATGAAAACTGACTACATTTCTTTTCTTTTTCTTTTTTTCTTTTCATTAATCTAAGAAAAATTGGCCACATTTCTCAGACTGGAGACTGTATACCACCTGGGACATCTCAGACAACTTGTCCATATTCTTACCCAGGGTCACTAGTTGCACATAGCACTTCTATGTGGGAAAGAGGGAAAGATCCACAACAAAGTGAGCCAACTAAAGGTCGAGCATTGGGGGCTCACACCTCTAATCCTGGCACTTTTAAAGGCTGAGGTGGGCAGATCACTTGAGATCAGGAGTTGAAGACCAGCCTTGCCAACGTGGTGAAACTCCATCTCTACTAAAAATACAAAAATTAGCCAGGCGTGGCAGGCGCCTGTAATCCCAGCTTCTCTGGAGGCTGAGGCAGGAGAATCGTGAAGCTGGGAGGCGGACATTACGGTGAGCCGAGATCGCACCATCGCACTCCAACCTGGACTAGTGACAGAGTAAGACTCCATCTCAAAACAAAACAAAGCAAAAGCAAAGTGAGCCAACTAGAAAAAGGTACCCCTTTCTGCATAATGATACAGCCCCACTTAGGTATTTCAGACCTGGATTTTAACCAAAGGCAACAGCTCTGCTCCCATTCTGCCTCTGACCAAGGATCTTGTTCTCCTCCTTTAACTTGCATTTCTCTCCCACCCATCTTTCTCCCCTTTCTAAAAAGTGTCGTACTTACCCCCTCTCCTCCCCAGATGGTGGCAGAGGCAGGCATTGGTCCCTGAAGTTGTCAGCCCTTACTTGCCCTATGCCTCAAGCTCTGGGGTTTACTGAAGCATTCTATTTAGTTGTGTACCATTGTGGTTTCGTAGGTCTGGGAAAGCTTTTTGGCCCTGCTCGCTTCAGTTCAGTTCAGGTGCCCACCATCATGGTTCTTTGAGATGTCCTCTAAGTGACCATTCTGTATTGTCCAACATGAGTAACCACTCTTTTCTTCTGAAAGTTCTGTGCCCTTGGCTTTGCAGAGTTCATCTACCCTATCCACCTATTTCTGAATGTGGTTTTTGTTTGGGTTTAGTCCAGGACCCCTCCCATCCCATCCCAATGGGTGTTACTCATGTAGACTTAGCTGTCATCTTCACATTCGACATAGTTCCTTTGTATGCTCAGTCCTGTACAAGGAGCCCCTCACTCCACAATTAGAGATGAGACTTAAAAGCTGAATGTTCCTACCACTTCATATCTTCTAAAACGGCCTTAATTTAAAAACAAAAGAATATAACAAGTGTTGGCAAGGATGTGAGGAATTGGAACACTGTATATTACTGATGGGAACATAAAAATGCTGCTGTGGGAAAATGTTTGGTGGTTCCTTAAAAAGTTAAAAATGGAATTAGTACACCAGCCAGTGCCTTAGTCCGTTCATGCTGCTATAACAAAAGATCTTAGACTGGGTAATTTATAATAACAAAAATTCATTTCTTACAGTTCTAGAGGCTGGAAGGTCCAAGATCAAGGTGCCAGCAGGTTGGGGGTCTGGCAAGGGCTCCCTGCTTCAAAGACGGAGTATATGCTCCACTCTCATATGGTAGGAAGGGTGAATACCTCCATCAGACCTCTGTTAGAAGAGCACTAATCCAATTTAACACCTCCAAAGGCCTCACCTCTTAGTACAGTTGTGTGCTGGGGATACGTTCTGAGAAATGTATTGTCAGGAGATTTTGTCATTCTATAACATTATAGACCATACTTACACAAACCTAGATGGTATAGCTTTGTACACACCCAGGCTATGTGGTGTGGCCTATTGCTCATAGGCTATAAACCTGTACAACATGTTACTGTACTGGACACTGTAGGCAACTGTAACACAACAGTAAATATTTGTGTATTTAAGCCTATCTAAACCAGGAAAAATGTGGCATTAAAGCTCCGTTATAATATGGGTCCACTGTCATATATGTGGCTCATCGTTGACTGAAATGTCATTATGTGGCAAATAATGATACTGTCACGTTGATGATTAAGTTTTAACATATGAATTTTGTGTTTGGGGGTGACACATTCAGACCATAGTACCCAGCAACCATTAATGTATGAATAGATAAACTAAATGTAGTATATCCTTTCAATGGAATGTTATTCAGCCATAAAGAAGAATAAGGTACTGGTACATGCTGTAATATGGATGAACCTTAAAAACATTATGCTAAGTGAAAAAATAAGCTAGATACAAAAGGTCATATATTGTGTGATTCCACTTATGTTATGTGAAATATTTAGAACAGGTAAAATCATAGAGACAAAAGGCAGATTGGTGGTTGCCAGGGGCTGAGGGAGGGAGAAATGAGGAGTGACTGCTTAATGTGAATAGTGTTTCTTTTTGGGGTGATGGAAACATTTTGGAACTAGATAGAGGTGATGGTTGCCCATTATGAATGTACTAAATGCCACTGAATTGTACACTTTAAAATGGTTAGCTTTATGGTATGTGAGTTTCACCTCAATTTTTTAAAGTTCAGAAAAAAAAAAAAAAAGGCTGTGAGTCTGTGAAACAAAAAACCCCAAAATCAACCAAACAAAAAGTAAGTTACAAAAATTAGGGATGAGGGCCGGACGTGGTGGCTCACGCCTGTGATCCCAGCACTTTGGGAGGCCAAGGCAGGCGGATCACGAGGTCAGGAGATCGAGACCATCCTGGCTAACATGGTGAAACCCCGTCTCTACTAAAAATACAAAAAAAATTAGCCGAGCGTGGTGGCAGGCGCCTGTAGTCCCAGCTACTCGGAAGGCTGAGGCAGGAGAATGGCATGAACCTGGGAGGCGGAGCTTGCAGTGAGCTGAGATGTGCCGCCGCACTCCAGCCTGGGCAACAGAGTGAGACTCTGTCTCAAAAAAAAAAAAAAAATTAGGGAGGAGGTTCCAGTATGACAGTCACTGGCCACAGGTAGCTGACTGTTGAGCACAGGAAATGTGTCTAGCCCAAACTGAGGCTTGTGAAATTTACACTGATCTTCAAGGCTTTTGTGTGAACAAAATAACGTAAATTAGGCTGGGCACAGTGATAAACTAGACTGGGTGCGGTGACTCATGCCTATAATCCCAGCATTTTGGGAGGCTGAGGCAGGAGGATTGCTTGAGGCCAGGAGTGTGAGATCAGCCTGGGCAACATAGTGAGACCCCCATCTCTACCAAAAAAAAAGTAATAATAATAAATAAAGTCAGGCATGGTGGTGCATGCCTGTAATCCTAGCTATTCAAGAGGCTGAGACAGGAGGCTCCCTTAAGCCTAGAAGTTGGAGGCTGCAGCGAGCTGATCCTGCCACTGCACTCTAGCCTGGTTGACAGAGTAATACCCTGTCTCTAAGAAAAAAAAAAAAGGAAACTATCTCATTAATGATATTTAATAGTGATTACATGTTCAAATGACAATATTTTGAGTACACTGCCTTAAATAAGATAGATTATTAAAATTTTTAAAAAGTTGAATGTCCATGGAGACATAACAGAGAGGCTTAAATCCATACCAAAGTCTGCAAGATAAAACGATATCATTTTAAAGCTGGGAAGAAACTTTCGAATATAATCTTTACTTAAAAATAGGTTTTGGTTAGGATGAGAAAGCTGACAAAGGGCGACTAAGGGGGAAACTAGAAAGAGTCCTCACTTTGTGTAGGCCCAGGGGAAAAGGCTAGCCTGGCTAGGGAGGATTATTGGGAGCTGGACAATGTCTAGTCTTTTTGATGCCTTCATTAAACTTTTTTTGTTTTTTTTTTACCTTTATTTAATACAGACTTTATCTTTAAAAACGCAAATGCGGGTGGGCACAGTGGCTCACGCCTGTAATCCCAGTGCTTTGGGAGGACTGAGGCGAGTGGATCACCTGAGGTCAGGAGTTCGAGACCAGCCTGGCCAACATGGTGAAACCCCGTCTCTACTAAAAATATAAAAATGAGCTGGGTGTGGTGGTGAGTGCCTGTAATCCCAGCTACTCAGGAGGCTGAGGCAGAATAATTGCTTGAACCCGGGAGGCGGAGGTTGCAATGAGCTGAGATCGCACCAAAGAACTCCAGCCTGGGCTATAAGAAACAAACTCTGTCTCAAAAAAAAAAAAAAAAAAAAAAAAGTAAATGCAGCCAGGCATGGTGGCATGTGCCTAGTCCCAGCTACTTGGGAGGCTGTGGTGGGAGGATCACTTCAGCCCAGCCTGGACAGCATAGCTAGACCAAGTCTCTTAAAAAAAGATTATGAAAAAAAAGTAAGTGCAAGTAAATTAGAATGATTCATAATTAACGTTGCAATGAAAATTACTGGTTCATTGAATCAAGAGGAGCTTGGGCAGCTTTCATAGACTGCAGTGCTTTTATAGCTGCTCCTATGATCAAAGAAGCAGTGGGGAGCCCCTTAAATGGTCATTTTAAAAGTTTTAAGTTCTCTTGATTGTGTATCTATAGTCAAAAAAAGTGTAAGAGGCTGGGTGTGGTGGCTCATACCTGCAATCCCAGCATGTTGGGAGGCTGAGGCAGGCAGATCACCTGAGGTCAGGAGTTCAAGACCAGCCTGGCCAACATGGTGAAACCCTGTCTTACTAAAAATACAAAAATTAGCCAGGCATGGTGGTGGGTGCCTGTAGTTCCAGCTACTTGGGAGGCTGAGGCAGGAGAATTGCTTGAACTCGGGAGGTAGAGGTTGCAGTGAGCCGAGATTGTGCCGCTGCACTTCAGCCTTCCAGCCTGGGTGACAGAGTGAGACTCCATCTCGAAGAAAAAAGAAAGAAAAAACGTGCAAGAGCTTAAACAAGATATATGACCACGTTTATCCCAGTTTGCAAGGACATACTTGGAAGAGGCCACTTTATTTTTTGCCTTTTTTACTTAATTCTCATCTTTCTGTCTTACATTTTTTTCCTGCAGATCAGCAATGTCTTATTTTTCATTTTACCGCCCATCTGCATGTGCTTGTTTCGTCAGTATGCAACATGCTTCAACAGCGGCATCTACTTAATCTGGACTCTTTTAGTTGTAGTGGGTAAGTGGAGTCGTTTGGGAACACGGACTTAACAGGGTGTTGGGAGGGTAGAAGGAATCCCACACACTTCCTGTCCCCTTTGAACATAGTGTTTTGTAAACTAAAGTCACTCTGAGGTCTTAGCAAACTTTTTTTCCCACTTACTTGATGGCAAAAGGACTCTTGAATGCAGGCTTGATAACAAGCTTGGCATTACTATCACTTGCGTGTATTTGAGACTTCATTTGTATAGTAGCTATTGGGGCTATGCCAGTGCAATTTTCTGAACGTCTGAAGAAAGTCTTATGAAACAATTGATCTCTGGGGAGACTGGTTTCTAATGGACTAAAATTAAAGAAGAAAATGTAGATGTTTGATCCCTCATTGTTTTGTGAAATACTTGTGTCATTTCCATTTCCTCCGACAGGCAGGCTGGGAATTCTTAACAGTGAGGGAGTGTTGAATTTTATTTACTGCCTCTTCCCAGAAAGACTCAGTGGATAAAGACAGAATGTGTTTAGCTGTGGAGTTGTTAAAGTTCTGATGTGCTGATATTTGGGCCCTAGTTGAAATCCTCTTTCTAGACTTGAGGTGTGCATGCCTGGGTGGTGTGAGTTTCTTTCTTCAGTTTCTTTTTTCAGAGGGAGAGAGTGATCTGGTGACTGTGATAACTATTGGTGAAAGGACTATCCTTAAGCAGTGTGTTGAATTTGTGTCTCTTCTGTAGTGACCTTTTTTTATTGGTTGTAATTGATTCTAGGAATTGGATCTGTCTACTTCCATGCAACCCTTAGTTTCCTGGGTCAGATGCTTGATGAACTTGCAATCCTTTGGGTTCTGATGTGTGCTTTGGCCATGTGGTTCCCCAGAAGGTATCTACCAAAGATCTTTCGGAATGACCGGTAAGCTTGCACTAAACATTTTTGCATTTACCACTAGGTGTAGTACCCAATATAACAACGTATATATGAAGCAAAATAGCACATGATTGAACTCAGCCTAGTGATGAGCTTATCATATTCTTGTTCAATATCTATTGATTGTTTTTATGATCTGACAATATAAGTAAACTGACAGATTAAAGAGGGAATTTTAATAATGCTTGGGGAAGAACTGATATAACATTAGGGACAAAAGTCAAATAGTGCCCTTGTTTGATATGAACAAGAGTGGAAAGACCTTCAGTGGAGGCGGCATTACTGAATTCAATACTCTTTGATTTTCTGCTAGAACATTTATTTGAGACTAATCCAGCTCTACCAGTTTCATACATCTGAAGTAGAATCCAGACTGATGAACTGGTTCTTGGAGCTACAGATACTGTAGTTTTCAAGTTGTCTTTTTTTTTTTCGCTTCCGATGAGAGCTGTGCACCTGTGTGTGTGTGCACACACACGCGCACACACACGCACACGCACACACTCATATACTGTATATATGTTCAAATTGGAAACCCAGAATTTCAGGAAGGGATGCATTTTAATAGCCATTGTGTTAGGGTTATACAGGTATTCATCCAGTAAATATTTTTCAACACTTGTATTTTACTATGCATTTTTCTAGGCACTGGAATATCACAGGTAAACAAAACAGCAGAGTCTAATGAGCTTACACTGAAGTTGGGGAGATTACAAATCAACAAGCAAACAAGTAAATAATGTAATGTTAGGATATGTCAGGTACTGTGATGAAAAGTGAGGCTGATAAGGGTATAGTGGTGACTTAGTTTGCTGATTTAGAGTTTGCTCAGAGAAAGTCTTTGTGAGGAGCTATGTGAGGTTTGTTACTATCTAGAGGCACAGAGGAGATTCGGCCCAATAAAGATAAGAAACACCGTGGAACATATTACCCACATTTTCTGTAGAACACTGTTTTGTCGGAATATACATATATGGCTAAATAGTCTAAAACTATGGATTCAGTGAAGCAAACGGTATGTGCCCATGGAAGAGTTATATCAGGAAAAGAAAATAATTCATTACAGTTTTACTGGCACTATGAAAAGGAACAGGAGCTGTGCAGCTGCTGAGAACTAAGGCTGCTATCTGTGGACTGAAATGAAGAAGTGTCTATGAAATATGCTGGCTGCAAGGGGCACATTATATAATTGTATATGTGATATCCTAATTTTAGAATGAATGAACTAAACTCTTTCTGAGTATGTTTTTGTATTAGCACAAAAATGCCTGGGAGGTGAGGACACCTAACTACAGCCATTGGCTGTTCTTGGGCGTTGCAGCAGAGAGGAACAGCCGCTTTTACTTTTCATCTGAACTGGTTGACTTTTTTTTTTTGCAAAATTAACACATTAATCTTTCTTGCTTGCTTTCTTGCTTTCTCTCTCTCTTTCTTTCTCTCTTTCTCTTTTTCTTTCTTTCCTTCCTCTTTCTTTCTCTCTTTCTCCTTTTCTCCCTTTCTCCCTGTCTTTCTCTCTTTCTTTCCTATCTTTTTTCCTTTCCTTCTTTTCCTTCCTTTCCTTCTTTCCCTTCTCCTCCATCCCCTCTTTCCCTTCCTTCCCTCCCCTTCCCCTCCCTCCCTCCCTCCCTTCCTTCCTTCCTTCCTTCCTTCCTTCCTTCCTTCCTTCCTTCCTTCCTTCCTTCCTTCCTTTTCTTTCATCTGACTCTGTGCCCAGGCTGCAGTGCAGTGGAGCTGTCTTGGCTAAATACCACCTCAACCTCTCCAGGGTCAGGTGATCCTCCCACCTCAGCCTCCCCAGGAACTGGGACTACAGGTGCACGCCACCATGCCTGGCTAATTTTTGTATTTTTTATAGAGAAGGGGCCTTGTTATGTTGCCCAGGCTGGTCTTAAACTCCTGGGCTCAAGCAATCTGCCCACCTTGGCCTACGAAAGTGCTGGGACTACAGATGTGAACCACTGCACCTGGCCTAATTTTTTTTTTTTTAAAAATAGAGACAAGGTCTCGTCATGTTGCCCAGGCTGGTCTCAAACTCCTGGGTTCAAGTGATCTTCCCCTCTTGGCCTCCCAAAGTGCTGGGATTGTAGGTGTGAGCCTCCGCACTTGGCCATGGTCTAATTTTAAATACTAAATATTTATTTTAAAATGAGATAGGGAGAAAACATACTTTAATTGGATTCGCTGTACAATCTTATTCTGGGAAGCAGGATTTGAATTGAATAGTATTATCTCTGGGTGTCCACTAGCAGATAGAAGTACTCTCAAGAAGGTTACTTATCAGAAAATAAAAGTGAGAGAGTGAAAGGGTGGGGGTGGGGGGCGGAGAAAGAGAGAGAGAGAAAGAGAGCAAGGGAGTGAGAGACAGAGAAAGGGCTGTTTACAAGTAGAAGTCCCTCATCTCAGATGAAAAGTGGTTCTCCATGTTGGTGAGGCCTTCTAATCAGCAGGGAAAATATGCTTTCAAATGTGGCCAGGTTGGTTTATGCTGTCACCAGTTTCCAGACATGTTTAGTTTCCTTGTTCAACTTTTTAAGAGAAGCCTTGGGAGGCAAGGAAGGGGTTAAGGATGCAGGTGGAGGTAGAGGGCACCAGGTAGGGTCATGAGGTGGTTCTGTAGGTAGGGACCTTTTGACTCTGCCTGAGTAACAAGCCATTTACCCTTTGACTTTTCCTTCTGTCTTGAAAGGTACCCACCGGTCACCACCATGCTTTCTCTAAACCTGGTGTACGTTACATTGAGAGCTGAGGAATCACTTTTCTCAGATAACTTATTTTTCAAGTCTGAGTAAGAAATTGAAGAAATGGAAATAAAGGTTTTGTGTATGTGTTTGTGGCATTCTGGAGGCCTGGGTTGAAATTCCAAGAGACAGTTTTTAATGTATTACTTATAGGAAACTTTTTTTTCTTTTCTTTTCTGGGTTCTTGGAGGTAGGGGGAATGTTGTTTGAGCAGGAAAGAAGAAAATGGGATGATGACATTGGTAGTTAAAGCTTACCAACTTTAATAATGAAAACAGAGCCTGTTGAGGTGGTGCACGCCTGTAGTCCCAGCCACTCAGGAAGCTGAGGCAGGAAGATTTCTTGAGCCCCGGAGCTTGAGCCCAGCCTGGGCAACACAGTGAAACCGCATTTAAAAAAAATAGAAAAAAGTAGTGAAAACACATTGTGAGGCAGAGTTGTCTGTGACTGTGGGGAGTTTTCCATCACCAGCAGCCTGCAGCATTTCTCTGGGGAAGATGTGATGATCTAGCCACTCTCTCCTCCTCTGGAGGCACTGGGTACCATATGTGTATATATCCCTGGCTTTGGAAACAATCCGGATTGAATCCTAGCTTTACAACTTGTGAACTCTATGACTTGTCTTGACTGTTTCTATTTCCCTATCTGTAAAATTAAGTACATAATAGTGTTCATCTTTGAGACGATCCTGTAGGGCACTTAGCATAATACCAAGCAACATAGAGAGGGCTCAGTCAAAGTTAGCTTTCCTGACTGCCCGGGCATGGAGAGGAGAGTTCTGCCTAGCATTTCTGAGATATGCATACAAATTGATGGAGATAGTGGACATTGAAAATTTTAATGAGCAAAGAAATAAAAGGTGCATGTTAAGGAAAAAGTAAAGATTTCAACTCTATTTGCACATCTTCAATTTTCCAGTGACCAGGGAGGGCAAAAAGGCCAAGCCCCTTTGCATGTACTTCACTCCCCATGACATGGGACAGGTGGCAGCTCTGCAGTGGAAGTGGCAGACCAAACCAAAAAAATCATGTCAAAATCAGGATTTCTATAGATCAAGGATTTCCGGTTTATCTGCCTGAACTTACCAAATAGTAAACAAATTATCTCCTTTTCTTTCTTTCTCCCTTCCCTCCCTTCCCTCTCTCCCTCCTGTCTGCCTGCCTGCCTGCCCCTCCCTCCCTCCCCCCTTCCTCCTTCCCTCCCTTCCTTCCTTCCTTTTTTCTTTTCTTTTTCTTTTCTTCTTGATCTAGACTTTGCTGGAATATTCTTTTTTGTTTCTTTCTCTTTTTTTGAGACAAGAGTTTCACTCTTATTGCCCAGGTTGGAGTGCAGTAGCGCGATCTCGGCTCACTGTAACCTCTGCCTCCCAGGTTCAAGCGATTCTCCTGCGTCAGCCTCCTGAGTCGCTGGGATTCCAGGCGCATGCCACCACATATGGCTGATTTTTGTATTTTTAGTAGAGACGAGGTTTTGCCATGTTGATCAGGCTGGTCTTGAACTCCCCACCTCAGGTGATCTGCCCGCATTGGCCTCCCAAAGTGCTGGGATTACAGGCATGAGCCACCACATCTGGCCTTAGCTGGAATATTCTAAACACACATTAAAAATCATTTTAATGTGAGATTTTTGGAGAAGAGACAGTAGAGTGTGGTGGCTAAGTGAGTTTGGATTAGACAACATGGCTTTGAATAACAATTCACTTAAAAAAAAAAAAGGCTCTGGGACCCCATTTTGCTTGTCTGTAAAGTGGAGATGACAAAAGTATCTTCCTGATGCGGTCAGAAATACATGAGAAAATTACATAAGGTACAGTGGCTCACACAGACTAAAGACTCAATAGGTTCTGGTGGTTATTATGAATGGCTTATGGACAAGTGGTTCTTTTTTTTTTTGTTTTTCTGTTTTTTGTTTGTTTGTTTGTTTTTGAGATGAAGTCTTGCTCTGTCGCCCAGGCTAGAGAGCAGTGGTGTGATCTTGGCTCACTGAAACCTCTGCCTCCTGGATTCAAGTGATTCTCCTGCCTCAGTCTCCCAAGTAGCTAGAATTACAGGCACCTGTCACCACGCCCAGCTAATTTTTGTATTTTTAGTAGAGACAGGGTTTCACCAGATTGGCCAGGCTGGTCTCGAACTCCTGACCTCAAGTGATCCGCTTGCCTTGGCCTCACAAAGTGCTGGGATTACAGGCATGAGCCACACTGCGCCTGGCCTGAATTTTTTATTGATATATAATAGTCGCACATATTTTATATAGGGAAATTATTAATGTTCATTATGTCAATAGGATATAAATGTTGGGTTTATAGAAAAAAAAACTTTCTTTCATCTTGCCTAGAATGTCCTGAGACTCTTCAGGACATACACTCAATTGCTGATGGTTATTAATAATTTTTAGATATTTTTATTTTGAGAAAAAAATGAGAACAAGGAACTATTATAGGCTAATTGTATCTATTTTGTTTTGTTTTGTTTTTGGAGACAGAATCTCATTCTGTTGCCCAGGCTGGAGTGCAATGGCACAATCACAGCTCACTGCAACCTCTGGCTCTTGTGCTCATGTGATCCTCCTGCCTCAGCCTCCCAGGTGACTGGGACCACAGCTGCTGTCACTGCACCTGGCTAATTTTTTTTTTTTTTTTTTTTTGTAGAGACAAGGTTTTATCGTGTTGCCCAGGCTGGTCTCAAACTCCTGGGCTCAAGAGATCCTCCCACCTTGGCCTCCCAAAGTGCTGGGATAACAGGCATGAGCCACTGTGCCCAACCTTGTATCCACTTCTTAAATAATTTGTTCTTCTGTAGTTTTTATGATTTTATCTTTAGAAAAAATATCAGGACAGCCTTCACTTTATAATCTACTTTATTTTTCGAATCTTGAATAGCAAGGGAGCAGTCTGGGATCTGCCTGCCCTGCTAGCATTCTTGCTGGATGACTTGAGGCTGGAATCTTAAACTCTCTGGGCCTTAGTGCTTTAGTTATAAAATAACAGGGTTGGACTACCCCTCTGAGGTCCCTTTCATGACCAAATGCTATAGTGCTGTGACTATCAAGGGCTGGCTGTTCTAAATAGATTAAGTTTTGGTAGCTTATAGCAGTAGATCTTAACCAGGGACATTTCCAATTCTATGCGACATTTAGAAATCTTGTGGACATGTTTTTGGTGGTCGTTATGATGGGAGGTTTTATCGTCTATAAATTTTATTTCATTTCAGAAATGAAATTACCACTGCTTTAAAGGGTAGCCAGTGATAGTGGTTTTCAAGCCTATACCCTGTGTTCCTTTTTACTTTAGTAACAAAGCCAATGATAGTAGTTTTCAAGCCTGAAAACAAAGTTTTACTTTGGTAAAAAAGGACACAGGATATAGGCTTGAAAACCACTGCTTTAAAGGGTAGTTAATGATAACAGTAGCAGCTTTACTATGAAAATATTTTGATGATGGTTCTGGGTTATTAGATTTTGGATTACAGAATACAGGAAGCAGTGGTGCTAAGGGTTTCCTGACCTTGTGTTTCAATGTGAGACCCTAATGGGCTGGAAAGTTGAAAACAGGATCAGAGGCTGTCATCAATCATAGTTTAGAAAAACACCCTGTTGGGACCTCTTACTCCTGGATATTTCTAGCTCTCTTGTACCCAGGGCCTCTGTTGACTCTGGGGTCTGCTGGGCTGGCTGGCTGTCTTTCTGCTGGCCACATGGCCTCTGTTTACTTCTCCCGGCTGTTTGTGTTCACAGGATGTCCTTGTTGGCCTGCACATTCCTGTACACCTTCTGGACCTGACATGGGGAGGCGTCTGCAGATGACCTCTCTAAAGAAAGCATGTTTTGCAGCTGGCTGCAGTGGCTCATGCCTGTAATCTCAGCACTTTGGGAGGCTGAGGTCAGGAGTTTGAGACTAGCCTGGCCAGCATGGTGAAACCCCATCTCTACTAAAAATACAAAAATTAGCTTAGTGTGGTGGCGGGCGCCTGTAATCCCAGCTACTTGGGAGGCTGAGGCAGGAGAATCGCTTGAACCCAGGAGATGGAGGTTTCAGTGAGCTGAGATCGTGCCACTGATCTCTAGCCTGGGTGGCAGAGTGAGACTCTGTCTAAAAACAAAAACAAAAACAAAACAACAACAACAACAAAAACCCATATTTTTTTAAGCTTACTGCCTTTAAACCATTTGGCAGTACTCTGTGGAGCTTATGGTGATTGCAACAGCAGCTCAGTCACATTTTCCCTGAGAGTATGATATCAACAACAATAATATTATTTAAAGTAGTATTTATTTTTAAAATGATGGTAAGGATAATAGTAATAATGCATTTTATTGGCACATAACATGTACCAGGCACTGTGTTAATGCTTACAAGAACAGTGTGAGGCAGACCGTCTTAATTTTTATGTGGGAAAGGCTCAAAGAGTTGAGTTACTTGCCAGAGGTCTCACAGCTGCTAAGCAATGCAAGCAGGATTTGAATGCATATCGGTCTCACTGGAACACCTATGCCTTGAATCACTCTGTTGCCCTCTCTGACCAATGCCTAGTTCTTAAACCACTGGGTACAGAGAGGTGATGCACCCTGGACATTTCTGATTATGTGTTTATCCTAACGAAAAGGCCAGATTGCCTTGGCATGTGTCAAACCCAGTGGAAGAGTTCTTGTGGGTCCCCAAGGGTCCTGCACGTGACGGCTGTGGGCCGTCACCCTGAGGCTGGAGCGGGCGGCCTTTCCTCCAGTAGATGAAGAACACCAGCCGAGGCCAGGAGAAAAACATGCCTCTCCTGAGGATTAGCTGCCTGGAGCCTTTCCCACATGTATTTTTTCCTCTGGTAGAGGTTCAGAGCTATAATTCCTGTTCATTCCAGTCTGAAAGTTGGCAGCTTGATCAATGATTTCCTGTGTCTTGATGATGAATGGCTTTCCTATTTAAAAGATAAATTTGTATTTTGAGGGTTCAATGCCCTTTAATTTCTTTATAATGGAATTTCATTCAAATTGGCTTCCTAACTGTGACCTGTTCCAGGGGCTTTTGGCCAAAGTAAATTGTGCTAATGAGGAATAACAGAAACTTCAGGAAAATCATGTACTCCTAAATTTAAGTCATGAATGAGGCCTTGGAAATCGTCTCGTCCAGGCTTTTTGTTTTACAGATAAGGAAATGGGTCCCAGGGAGAAAAAAAAGAGCATGTCTAGGATCACGTCGCCACTTCTGGCTCTTTCTACTGAAATGACCTCCACTGAGGGGTGTGAAGATAGTATCAATTATTTGTCTTAAGACTTGTCATTTCAAAACCTTGTCCATGTAGATTCTAGTGCATACTAGACTTGTAGGTTGTCAGTAAATATAGACTATTTTTTCTTAGTCTATTGAAATTTTTTCTTAAAACTTTTTTTGGGTGTGCTAGACACATAGGACAATTTTTCTTTTAAACTAGGATGCTTTATGATTTGTGAATGGTCTCTGTTTTACTTGTGAAAGTTATACATGTTCACTTTGTAGAACAGAGCGTGACAAACTACGTCCTGTGGGCCAAAAGGGTTCTGTTTTGCACATCAGGTTTTATTGGCTCCCAGCCATGCCCATTCATTTACTTATTCTCTGTAATGACAGAGCTGAGTAGCTGTGGCAGAGACCTTAGGACCTGCAAAACCTATATATATATATATGTGTGTGTGTGTGTGTATGTATATATGATTTATTAAATATAATTGATGTTTAATATAATTACACATTTATTAATGCATATATTTAATTATATATTTATACTTATATATAACCATATAATTATACTATATTTAGATATGTATAATATAGTTATATATAACTATATACTATATATTATTTATCTATACTTATATATAAAAACATGTATTTAATTTAAAAAATATATATATAATTTATTTTATTTTTAGGTTATAGCTCACTATAACCTCAAACTCCTGGGCTCAGGCCACCCTCCCACTTTGGCCTCCCAAAGCGCTAGGATTACAGATGTGAGCCACCATACCCAGTCCAAACCCAAAAATCCTTTATAGAAAAAAATTGCTAAACCCTGCTGTAGAACATCTGAAAAAATACAGAGAACTCGAACATCTAAAAAAATACAGAAGAATCGCACGAAGAAAACAGTTATCCGTATCTCACCCTCAGTGATGTAGGTTGAGTGTAATTTTACCATTCTCGTGGCTAAATATTTTGAAAATCTCTGATTTTTTCCTAAGGATAAGTTGCTTGACGTGGAATTCCTAAGCCAGTGGGTGTGAGTGGCTTTTTGAACCTTGGTACTTAGCGCAGAATTTCGTTTCAGCCTGCATTTCTGGCAATGCCTGTACCTTGCTAACATTAAACAAACAAACAAACAATAATTCCTTTTCTAATGGATTTGGTTTTGTTTTCATGGATTCAGGGGTAGGTTCAAGGTGGTGGTCTGTGTCCTGTCTGCAGTTACGACGTGCCTGGCATTTGTCAAGCCTGCCATCAACAACATCTCTCTGATGACCCTGGGAGTTCCTTGCACTGCACTGCTCATCGCAGAGCTAAAGAGGTAGGTGCCGTCATTCCTGCCTACCCTTTAGCTGTCCCTGTGCTGGGGAAACACCAGCTCGGGGCTTCTTTGCTGTCCTGCAGCCGAAGAAGAGTTTTTATTCCTCATGAAGAGTTAGTTGCTGACTGTTGGATGGAAGCAGGTTTGATGGTTTGGTTCAAAATGCTAATAATCTCATTTTCAGTAAGAGGGGAGCAGCTGTTTTGCAGATGCAGTGCATCCCACTGATCACAAGCTAGCTTACCAGGACCATCTCAGCGCCTAGACCAGGCTGTCTAGACTTAATTCTGTAGAAAAGAAAAGTCCTAGAAAGGTTATTGCATTCACACACAGAAGGAAAAAGAGAAAGGGGGCAGGGAAAATGAGTTTGTATCTATAAGGAAATATGCACGTCAGGTGGACTGCAGTTGACTATGATACTTTCTTTGAGGCTTAGTGTCTCATTTACAATCTATTAGGCAAAGGTTTTGCTCTTTGCACTAGCATTTTCCTTTGGGAACTTGTGTACTCAGAGTTCAGGTTGATATCCAGAAACATTTTCGTTTAGCGCTTCTTGGTGCATCATTGTCCTCTTCTAGACCCAACTGAAGTACATCTAATCACTGCCCTTATTTTCATGCTCTTTGAAAACACTTCTTTTTATTTCCAGCCATTTAAAAAATGCTTTTTTTTTTTTTTTTTTTTTTGAGATGGAGTCTCGCTCTGTCATCCAGGCTAGAATGCAGTGTCACATTCTTGGCTCACTGCAACCTCTGCCTCCCGGGTTCAAGCAATTCTCCTGCCTCACCCTCCCGAGTATCTGGGATTACAGGTGCCTGCCACCACACCTAGCTCATTTGTGTATTTTCAGTAGCGATGGGGTTTCGCCATGTTGGCCAGTCTGGTCTTGAGGTTGGGGTGAGGGTAGAGTTAGAGCGGGGATGTAGGGAGGTGGTAGGGGAGACAGAAAAGGGAATGACTACTAATAAGTAAGGGCTTCTTATTTGAGTGTTGGAAAAATTATAAAATGAGATTGTGGTAATGGGTTGAAGATACCAAAACACACTGACCTGTACATTTTTTTTTTTTTAAGATGGAGTCTCACTCTTTCGCCCAAGCTGGAGTGCAGTGGCACAATGCTCACTGCAACCTCCGCTTCCTGGGTTCAAGCAATTCTCCTGCGTCAGCCTCCTGAGTAGCTGGGACTACAGGCGCCCACTACCATGCCTGGCCAATTTTTTGCATTTTAGTAGAGATGGGATTTCACCATGTTGCTCAGGGTGGTCTCGAACTCCTGAGCTCAGGCAGTCCGCCTGCCTTGGCCTCCCAAAGTGCTAGGATTACAGGCGTGAGCCACCGCACCTGACCTGAACTGTACACTTTAAATAGGGGAATTTTATGATATGTGAAGTATACCCCAATAAAGCTATAAACAAAGCTATAAACAAAACAAAAACCCTCAGAACCTGCCCAGGTGATTCTCCGTGGTGGAATCATGCCTGGCCAACATGGTGAAACCCCATCTCTGCTAGAAACACAAAAACTTAGCTGGGTGTGGTGGCAGATGCCTGTAATCCCAGCTACTCAGGAGGCTGAGGCAGGAGAATCACTTGAATCCAGGAGGCGGAGGTTGCGGTGCATGGAGATCACGCCATTGCACTACAGCCTGGGCAACACAGCAAGACTCCATCTCAAAAAAAAAAAAAGCTCCCTCTATTCCTCACCTCTCATTTACTCATTTGCTCTTCAACTCTTGCCAATCTGGCTTCTGCCCCTACTTCGATACCCAAATCCCTTTCTGTAGGCTATACACCCAGTGATCAGTTTTCAGCCCCCCTGTATCTTATGTGTTATTCTCTCGGCTGCTTACCCAATTAGTTCTCCTCCCCATGGTTGAAATGTTCTTCGCCATGGCTCCTGTGATAGCACATCCTCCTGGATTTCCCATTACCTCTTGGCAGCTCCTTTTCAGTTTCTTGCGTAGACTGCTACTTTTCTACACAGCTTTGCATGTAGGACTCCCTTAAGGTGCACCCTCAACTCCCTGCTTGCTATGGTCTGAATGTTTGTGTCTCCCCTGAATTCATATGTTGAAATACTAATTAATAAGGTGATGATATTACGAGGTGGGCCTTTTGGAAGGTGATTAAGTCATTGGGGGTAGAGCCCTCATACATGGGATTAGTGCTCTTATAAAAGAGGCCCCAGAGAGCTGCCTGGGCCCTTCTACCATGTGAGGACACAGCTCTAGAAGGTGTGATCTATGAGGAATGGCCCTCACCGGACACTGATTCTGCTGGCACCTTGATCTCAGACTTCCCAGCCTCCAGAACTATGAGAAACAAATTTCTGTTTTTATCAGCCACCCAGTATACAATGTTTTGTTATAACAGCCTGCATGGATTAAGACACTGTTTTTCTCCCTTTATATGTCCCCCTAAAAGATCTCTTCTACTTCTGTGGCTTTAAGTCTCTTACATACGCAGATGACTCCTAAACTTATGTCTCCAACCCAGTCCTTCCTCTTAACTCTGCTATTACATGTCTGGCTGCCTACCTAACCTAATTCCATGTATCGTGGGCATCTCAAATTCAACTTGTCCAAACCCAGATTCCTGATCTGCCTTTTCTAGCTCTGGTTCTCTTCATCATATTTCTAGTTGCAGAAAAGGGGAGCACCATTTACCCAGTTACTCAAGCCTGACATCCTCTTCCTTCCCCACACATGCCATTTGAGCACATTTTTCTTTTTCTTTTTTTTTTTTTTGAGACAGACTCCTACTCTGTTACCCAGGCTGGAGTGCAATGGCATGATCTCAGCTCACTACAACCTTTGCCTCCCGAGTTCAAGCGATTCTCTTGCCTCAGCCTCTCAAGTAGCTGAGACCACAGGCACACGCCACCATGCCCGGCTAATTTTTTGTATTTTTAGTAGAGATGGGGTTTCACCATGTTAGCCAGGATGGTCTCGATCTCCTGGCCTCATGATCTGCCCTCCTCAGCCTCCCAAAGTGCTGGGATCACAGGCGTGAGCCACGCGCCCAGCCCCGAGCATAGTCATTTTTCTACCAGTCGATGTTGCAGTGAAGATGAAGTTCCAAATCCTTGACATTCTCCAGCCTTCCCCTGTGAGCTGACCACTCCCACAAGAAGCTCCTCTGCCTTCTATCCTCAGCCATTCTGACCTTCTGTGTCTTCCATGTACCCTGCACCTGTCAGCCCTAGGCCCTTCCTTATTTATGCAGTCCCTTTCTTTGGCCCTCTTGCTTGGCTAACTTCTACTCATCCTTCAGTTTGGGCTGAACTATTTATATGCTGTTCCAGGACCCTGAACTTCTTTATTGCACCCATCCTGATTGTAATTAGATTATTTGGATTGTTTTGTTTGGTGTCTGTCCCCTCTGCTGGACATCGACTCCACGTGGGCAGGGATGGGGTCTCTTTGTTCACCGCTGTGTCCCAGTTACCACAGCAGTTCTCAGCCAGGAAAAGAAAAGAAAGAAAAGATGGTTGTTTCCCTACTTTGATAAAATACCCAGACAAAAGGATGCCCTTATCGCTCTTGCACTTCTTTCCTGAATCTTCCCTGGGTGTCACCCGCAATGATGTTATGTCTGAGCTGAATGTTTCTCACTGCATGCGCGTTTGCTCAGAGGAAATAGAGGAGGAATGGTTTTCTCACTTTCTCTTTCTCCTTAGCCTTTCTTCCCAAGGCTTGTTTCTAGTCGTTTCTTGTAACCAGCTTCCTGAGAAGTATTTCCATTGTCTTTTCTGAACTCTCCCTTAGACCATGAGAAAACAGAAGTTTATGCTGATTTGGGGTCATGACCTGACACTGAAATTGGTGGTGTTAAGTACATTGCCGAGTAACTCAGATACATTTATAATATTGTAAAAAAATACTTTTTCTGATTATAGCAGTGATTTTATTGTTAAGAAAAATTTGAGAATACAATCAAGGGTCAAGAAGAAAAGAAATGGTAGACATTCCTCTCAAGATTTTTCTATTGTAGAGTAAGGTCTTGCTGTACATATGATTTTTGTCCCCCCCTTTTCACTTCACATTGATATTTTGATAAAAGCCCTGAAAAATGGGAGTGAAACCTAACGGACCGCAGCTTTGGACAAACCCCAAGTGCAAATAAGGCTGGTCAGCAGCTTTTAGCAGGACCTGCTTCCTCTAGAAGCAGAGAAAGGAAGAGTAACAGACTGCCCTGAGACCAGGCTCTACAGAGCCGCGTTCCTGCCTCGTACATGCCAATCCTGCCCTGTCCTGGCCCTTGCAGTGACTAATGGCCGGACACGCTGCCTCTCAGTTGATACCCTCCATGCAGGACATCTCCAGCACATTGCTCTCTGTTCTGGTGTGTTCCTTAAGCCAAACTTTCTAGGTTTAATTGCATTGGATGTTCATGGATCCTCGCGTCCCAGACTAATTGTCTATGTATTTGTTGATATTTGTTCTTGTCTATTTTCATTTTATTTTTTAAATTCAAGGCAAGAGGCTTATTTATTTTGTATTTTATAGTGCCTAGCATGGAATTCGATGTCCAATCAATACTTTTTTTTTTTTTTCCCGAGATGGGGTCTCGCTCTGTTGCCCAGGCTGGAGTGCAGTGGCACTGTCTCAGCTCACTGCAACTTCCGCCTCCTGGGTTCAAGCGATTCTCTTGCCTCAGCCTCCCGAGTAGCTGGGACTACAGATGCATGCCATCATGCCCGGCTAATTTATTGTGTTTTTTAAAATTTAATTTAATTTTTATTTTTTATTTTATTTATTTATTTTTTTGAGACAGAGTCTTGCTCAGTCGCCCAGGCTGGAGTGCAGTGGTGCGATCTCGGCTCACTGCAAGCTCTGCCTCCCACGCCATTCTCCTGCCTCAGCCTCTAGAGTAGCTGGGACTAGAGGTGCCTGCCACCACGCCCAGCTAATTTTTTTTTGTATTTTTAGTAGATACGAGGTTTCACCATGTTAGCCAGGATGGTCTGGATCTCCTGACCTCGTGATACCCTGGCCTTGGCCTCCCAAAGTGCTGGGATTACAGGTGTGAGCCACTGCGCCTGGCCAATAATCTTAAATAATCTAAAAATAATGTTCTGCCCAAATTACAAATTACCAAATTAGAGTCCAGTTATTCATAATTTTATCCATTAATTCAGGGAGCATTTAACAGTGCCTGGCACAGTTGCCAGGCATGGAGTATGCATTAGTGAATAAAACAGGGGTAGTTCCTCTTGTCATTGGGCTTCTAGGCTGGTTTGTTTGTTTGTTTGTTTGTTTATTGAGATGGAGTCTCACTCTTGAAGCTCAGGCTGGAGCAGTGGCGCGATCTGAGCTCTCTGCAACCTCTGCAACCTGGGTTCAAGCAATTCTCCTGCCTCAGCCTCCCAAGTAGCTGGGATTACAGGTGCGTGCCACCACCCTTGGCTAATTTTTGTATTTTTAGTAGAGACGGGGTATCACCACGTTGGCCAGACTGGTCTCCAACTCCTGACCTCAAGTGATCCACCCACCTTGGCCTTCCAAAGTGCTGGGATTACAGGGGTGAGCCACTGCTCCCGGCCTCTAGGCTAGTTTAATACCAGATGTTACACAGATAATCCATAGTTTCAGCTTGTGATGAGAGTTATGAAGGAACATGGTGGGGTGCCCTGAGAGAATGCACTAAGGCAGGGGTATCCACTCTTTTGGTTTCCCTGCGCCATATTGGAAGAAAAATTGTCTTAGGCCACACATAAAATATACTAATGATAGCTGATGAGCTAAAAAAAAAAAAAGTCACACAAAAAAATCTCATAATGTCTTAAGAAAGTTTATGAATTTGTGTTGGGCGTCATTCGAAGCCATCCTGGTCGGCATGCAGCCTGTGGGCCATGGCTTTGGACAAGCTTGCACCACGGGGAGACCTATAGTCTGGCATGGAGTAGCTGGCATGGAGTGTCGGAAGAAGCCTGGAGACTGAGCCCTGGAGAGAAGGAGAGGGTGGGTCAAGGTGAGGACATGAGCTCTTTTTGGGAGGGAACCAGCCCAAAGGCGAGGCTTTCAAGGTAGAGTGGTGAGCAGAAGTGAGAAATGGAAATTGTTATGTCTTTGTTTTAGTAACTGGGAATGTAAGTCTTCCTGTGTCATGGGCCTCTATTGTTTCTAAAAACTTCAAGGGATGCATTTAGCCTTCCTATAAGAGTATTTTGGTTTGTTTTTGAGCAGGTCTTACTGAACCTGTCCCACTTTTATTGATGCTTTCGCTGATGTTTCTGAAAGGCAACTGGGAAGGGCACTAGCCAGTGAGGCTTTTAACACCTGTCTGTGGGTCCAACAAATAGGAATTAAGCTTCTTCTCAATTGCAGATGTTGTGTTGTATTCTGAGTCCTGTAGGAGATCTTGACTGATGCAGGTTCTTCCCCTCAGCCACCAGCTGCCACCAGGCATTCCTCCCCAGGGATAGAAGTCACCCACTTTATGAGCAAGACTTTAACAAGGAAAGAAGATGGCAATTGAAATTTTCATTGAGCTGTTAGGATTTGTTTCAGAAAACCATTTTGTCCCAGTGTGTATAAGAACTTACTCTTTCATTCAACACATGTTGTGTGCCTTCTGTATCTGGCATGTTTCCAGGTGCTGGGATACGGCAGTAAACAGCTTCCATGTCAGTGGATAAACATACACTGGAAACATATAAGTGAAACACAGCGGGTGTCAGGGAGGTTATAATCACTACCGAGAAAATGAAAGGAGGGAAGGAGGCCTTAGGGAGAGTCACTTGGGAGGTGGAGACAGGTATAGCATCAGGAAAAGGCTTACTGAGTGACAATTGAGCAAAGATTTGTATCTGGGGGAAGAGCATTCCAGGCAAGAGGGCACAGTGTGTGCTATGGTCTTGCAGGAACATGTTTGGGATATTTGCGGAACAGCACAAATCCCGCAGTGGCTTGAGTATGGGCAATGAGAGGGAAGAGTACCTAAGAGAGGAGGTGAAGGGGAAGAGGGAAGATCGTGCATCCAAGGCCTTGTGGCCGCTGTGAATACTTTGGCTTTCCCTCTGGTTAAACCGGAAGATGCTGGAGGCTGTTAAATTGGCTGTAAGGGCAAGGGTGGAAGGAGACTGATGAGATGGCGGTAGTGTGGATCTAGAGGTGGTGGAAAAAGGTCAGGTTTGAGATATTTTGAAGGGAGAGCTGATGGACTTGATGTGGGCTGTGTGAGGAGGAGAAGGACTGGGAGAAAAATAGGTTATGGACTCGTTAAATTTAGATCCATATTAGGGTGCTCATGTCAAAAATGTAGTTGGGTGTATGAGTCTGGAGTCAGGGGAGAAGCCTGGGTGAGAAGGGTGTCTGTAAGCCATCTGTGTACATAGGCTATTTACATCCATGAGACTGTGGAGTGACTGTGTGTTGGGTAAGAACTTCAGTGCCAAGGGGTTGTGGGCATGAGAGAAACCAGCGAAGGAGACAGAGGAAAGGTGGCCAGCGAGGAGGTGGAGACCAGTTCTGACGGTGAGTGACTTTCTGGACCCCCATGCAGATGTGACAACGTGCGTGTGTTTAAGCTGGGCCTCTTCTCAGGCCTCTGGTGGACCCTGGCCCTGTTCTGCTGGATCAGTGACCGAGCTTTCTGTGAGCTGCTGTCGTCCTTCAACTTCCCCTACCTGCACTGCGTGTGGTAAGCCCCTGCTAATGGGGAGGTGGCTGGGGGCAGGTGTGTTTGCACTTGCTGTTGGGCTCTGTTCACCCTGCAGGTGGTGCACAGGTGTCCTGGGGGTTGCTGGCTTGCTTCTCTCCTCAGATGGACTGTCAGATGGTTCAGAAGCCACTGAAAGTTCACTTTGTAAAAAGCTGAATTGACTCCAGGGAGCAGGCTTAGCTGGAACAAAGGGCCTGATTGTCATGCTTAGGTCTGCAGTTTCTTACCTCTAACTCCATCGTTAAAGCCTAAAGGAGCTTGAGAACTGAACCTGTAACCTGAGCTCTAGCTAGGTGTTAGGGGAGGGGAGAGGTAGGGGAAAGCTGGGGAAAGAGGTGATGAAAGGGTGATGTCCTCAGTAGGAACCCCACCTTTAGGGCCTGAGTGACCAAGTGAAAGGAGGGGCCCGCACAGGCCATTTAGGGACATTCTCTTCCATTATTTCTGTAAGTGGATACAGAAGACCAGAGAGCTAAAGTGAATTGTTTAATATCACCCACCTGTTTCTGTAGAAAACAACCTTGGAGTTCAATAATAGCAAGTTGGAGCATCTATACTTTGGAATGCTCAGGATACACTAAGTTAAAAAAAAAAAAAAAAACTGGGTTACAAAATACAGGCAGAATCCGATTCTGAGAAAGCTGGGGGAAATTGGAGTGGCTTTCTTCCTAAAACTGCTTCAGCCTCAAATCCAGAGTGATCTTTCCTTTCTCTCCTCCAGGACTTCTGATTGCAAAAGATCACGAGGAGGAGAAATCTGCTGTAGATTATTCCCTATAGATAGAGGGAACCCAGAAGGAATTCTAGTGGTGAAGAAATGGAAAAACTTTATTAGATCTAGATTCAGGAAAAGGTTGACTTCTATCCAGAGATGGGCTAAAGATACACAATTTGATAGAATTCACTTACGTTCCCTTGCTCATGTGAACTTCTATATGTTTACCATGAGACCCACCCTACTCTAAATTTAAGACTTGGGGACTTCAAGGAGTATTTGCAAAAGACAAAACTCAAACAGCACAAGTTGGAGTTTACAGTGTTAGGATTCATCGTTCAACAGTTTTTAGATTTCAACCTCAACTAATACTAGTGAATTTATGTACTTTATATATTTGTTGAATTGTAATTTCCAGATAACAAAACACACAGATTTTATGTGTATATTGTGAATTTTGAGAAATGTATACACTAGGTAAATGACCTCATTCAAGATGATCATTTTTATCTATCTAAGTCCCCTTGTCACACTAGTGATTTAAGTCAAATTCAAAATTTAAACTATGTAATAATTTTGACTCAAACTTAATTTGTTTCTGAACAAATTAATAACAGAAATTTGGTGTTATTTCTGCTTTTTCAAAGTTGAACCATCTTTTCTTTCCAGTTGTAAAATGACATATATGTTTTTAATAACAAATTTAAACAACAAAGAAGTGTAGAAAGAATGGCTCTTATAATTGTATCCCCCAAAGAAACATAATTATTAACAGTCTGACATATATCCATTGAGATTTTATATGTACACACACACACATATATATATCTACTTAAAAAAAATAGAATCGTTCTATACACGATGCAAACTTTTTTTTTTTTGAGACAAAGTCTTGCTCCGTTGCCCAGGCTGGAGTGCAGTGGGACGATCTTGGCTCACTGCAATCTCTGCCTCCCGGACTGAAAGTGATTCTCCCACTTCACCCCTGCAGGGAGCTGGAACTACAGGTGCATGCCACTGCACCAGACTAATTTATTTTGAATTTTTCTGTAGAGATGGTGGTTTTTGCCATGTTGCCCCAGCCTTGTCAGAAACTCCTGGGCTCAAGCAGTCCACTTGCCTTGGGCTCCCAAAGTGCTAGGATTACAGGCATGAGCCATTGAGCTCGGCCCAAACTTTTTTTTTTTTTTTTTTACCAACCAAATACTTAAATCTGTACTACATAGATCTAGTGCTATAGAGACATCATTCCATACCAATACATACATATAAAATCTTCATTATTTTGTCTAATTAATACTTCATAATATGGATGCTTTATAATTTATTTAACCAACCTCTTTCTGATAATGGGCATTGAGGTTATTTCTAATTTTCCACTTTTGCAAACACTTTATAATGAACACCTAGATTGATTTGAGTTTCTGAATATTTTCATATTCAATTAATAATATATATTGCCAAATCCGGAGAAACTGTACCATTCAGACTGTTTACTGAAGTCTGTAAGAGAGCATCTTTTACCTACACTTTCGCATATACTGGAAACTCTTAAATCCCCATTAACCTGATTGAGAAAAATTATATTTTGTTTTTATTACTATGTCTTTTTAAAAAATTAGTATTTTTGTTGGCCATCTTTCAGATGTAAATTTGTGACGTGTATTTCCCCTTTTAATTTTCTTTGGTCTATTGAGTGTTTCTATTTTTAAAAGTTTATATCGGCCGGATGCGGTGGCTCATGTCTGTAATCCCAGCACTGTGGGAGGCCGAAGTGGGTGGATCACAAGGTCAGGAGATCGAGACCATCCTGGCTAACACGTCTCTACTAAAAATACAAAAAATTAGCTGGGTGTGGTGGCATGTGCCTGTAGTCCCAGCTACTTGGGAGGTTGAGGCAGGAGAATCGCTTGAACCCGGGAGGCAGAGATTGCAGTGAACCAAGATCGCACTACTGCACTCTAGCCTGGGCAACAGAGCGAGACCCCATCTCAAAAAAAAAAAAAAAGTTTAGATCCAGCATCTAGGCTTGGCACATAGTAGACAGTCATTACTATGTGCCACTTATGCATATTTGCAACATTTTCACAAGTGCAGAGAATAATACATTGAGCCCCCATATAGGCAATACCCAGATTCCATACATATCAACATGAGGCCAATCTTGTTCATACCATTCTCACCTGCTTCCCACCCTGACCTGATTAATTTCTTTAGTGTTCTTTGTATGTAAAGGTTTAAACTTTGTCATATGCTACAAATATTCCCTGCCCCCCACCGCAGTTTCCCATTTGTCTTTCAGTATGTTAATATTTTTGTGCCATGGGGTTTCAAACTTTCATGTTGTCACATCTGTTAATCTTTTCTTTAGAGTTTCTGGATTTTGTGTAATTTTTTAAAAAGACCCCCTCCCTACCACCATCAAAATTTATAAAAATATTGTCTTTGGGCTGGGCGCAGTGGCTCACGCCTGTAATCCCAGCACTTTGGGAGGCCAAGGCACGTGGATTACCTGAGGTCAGGAGTTCGAGACCAGCCTGGCCAGTGTGGTGAAACCCCCTCTCTACTAAAAATACAAAAATTAGCTAGCTGGGCCTGGTGACAGGCACCTGTAATCCCAGCTACTTGGGAGGCTGAGGCAGGAGAATTGCTTGAACCTGGGAGGCAGAGGTTGCAGTGAGCCAAGATTGCACTACTGCACTCCAGCCTGGGTGACAGGGCGAGACTTCATCTAAAAAAATAAAATAAAATAAAAAGAAAGGATTACATGTTTTTAAATGGTCTATTGTTTGATAAAGATTAATATTAAATTAAAACTTTTTACAGGTACAGTGAGGATAAATTTTTTTGTTTGTTTGTTTTTGAGACAGAGTCTTCCTCTGTTGCCCAGGCTGGACTGCAGTGGCATGATCTCAGCTCACCGTAAGCTCCGCCGTCCAGGTTCACGCCATTCTCCTGCCTCAGCCTCCCGATTAACTGGGACTACAGGCGCCCACCACCATGCCCGGCTAATTTTTTTAATTATTATTTTTAGTAGAGACGGGGTTTCACCTTGTTAGCCAGGATGGTCTCAATCTCCTGACCTCGTGATCCGCCTGCCTCGGCCTCCAAAAGTACTGGGATTAGAGGTGTGAGCCACCGCGCCCGGCCCCAGTGAGGATAAATTTTTTAAAATTTCCACTAAACTGCAAAAGTGGTTTAATCAACATAAAATTATTCCTGATGAAGGACATAAAATATCTATAACCAGTTGTTAAAGTGAGAAGGTGGGATCTAATCACATGTGCTCAGTTACTTCTATCTTAGCACCTCTGTTGTAAATCCTTGGGCCTCAGTTTTCTTGTTTGAGGCCCAAAGGCATTTATTTGCACACTTGTTCCTATTATCCAGTAGGAATATTTTAGAACATTCTAAAATGGGTCCCAAATTGCTGAAGATTTATCATCCTGCTGTTCCAGGGATTGTTGGTAATCTTCATCCTTTCCTAATTAGAAGAGGCCCTTGGGCTGCAAGTACAGTCAGCAAGGTGGGTGGGTTACACTGGAAGAAGGAGCAGGCTGAACTGCCAGCGGAGTCTTCATGCTCATCAGGTTCTCACTTCTCATCTCCCTCTGCAGGCACATCCTCATCTGTCTTGCCGCCTACCTGGGCTGTGTATGCTTTGCCTACTTTGATGCTGCCTCAGAGATTCCTGAGCAAGGCCCTGTCATCAAGTTCTGGCCCAGTGAGAAATGGGCCTTCATTGGTGTCCCCTACGTGTCCCTTCTGTGTGCCAACAAGAAATCATCAGTCAAGATCACGTGATGGCAAGGTGGTGGCTGGCTTCTCTGCTTATCGCCCCTCATGCAGTGGGCTTCCTTTGCTAGGAAGACAGCCAAGGGATTTCGAAGAGTTGGGATGTGGGCTATCTTTTAAAAAATCTGTTTGCTGAGGCTCTCACTAATATGTCTGTGGACCACCAGGATTCCCCTGTGCAAGGGGAAAAGTTCTATTCCTTTCCCAAAGACGGAAAATGGAGGGCTTAGGGACACTAGCTGCATCTTTCTCAGCATCGCTTCCAGATGCAGTGACTTGTTGGGCTGCGTCCTTAATGGCCATGGCAGAGCAGTCCCTTGGGGGATCCAGCCCTGTACAATGCATCTCATCCTGGAGAAAGCTGGCCTGCTCCAGATCCCACCATTCCCAGGCACCCTTGGAGTGGACTCTACTGATGATAGACAGACCCTCTGACAGACAAGACCCTCTGACTCTCTGATGGAAGATGCCAGAGATTTTCCTTTGGAGTAATTGTCCTTAAACAAAACCAAACAGATGAAACACACAGGACTTGTGGCTAAAAAGGCTACTTTTTCACTTGCATTTCTCAACTAACATGGCATCTGTGAATCCTTTTACTACTACCTCTGTGGAGAGATGGAGAGACTTCAGATAAAGGTGAAGCTAATGAGTAAAACCCTCTCTGCCAAAACCTACACTCCACTGTAGGCCATTCTTGAAGATGAGCACGGTTTTTAAATACTGACATCATTTCTGCTTCCCCCTCCCACCCCAGCTCAGCAGCCTCAAATCCACAGAGAAGAAGAATTATGGCATAAACATTCCCACAGACCCACCATCTTTAAGACTTGACCTCCGTAAGTTTACCAAAGGGCTCCTCACAATTGTGGTGGGGATTCTGGTTCACAATTTGGAGCACACATCAAGTTTTTGGAAACTTTTTCTCATTTGAAGCCTCTAGTATGCTGTACTATTCTGGAAATTACCTTCAAGAATCTCACTTCTTGTTTCTGTTGTGTTTTCTGTGGGCATCATGTTATTCACTCTTGCGGTAGAAGGTGCTTTCTGGGTTTCCCAGAGTATCCAACGGCTCACTTTTCTCAAGTGCTGGCAGTAACTATGCACTCACGGGCTAGTTTGGGCCGCTGATGCAGCAGCGCAGATCTGTTGCCTTCTGAATTTTTCTCACCTAATGTGACATTGGCTTCAATGAATCTTCTCTTCATCGGGCTGAATGAAACATTCGAGAACTGTCTTCAAGGTGCATGGTGGGAATTATCAACCTCAGGGATACTCATTTTAACTCAGGCACGTCCTGCTTTGTAACATTCCATTGTTGGGAGAGGGCAGGACAGGCGTGTTCTTGTGTGGGCAGGAGTCATATCACTGTCCTACATATGTAAGAGTTGGGAGGGTGATGATTTTTGGCACATCCAGGAACTCTTACTCTAGTTAGAATTTGTACAAGAGATCCAAGGTGAAAACCCCAATAGCAACTGAATTTAGAGTTTAAAAATGAATGACTTTATGCTACATCTGTGGTTATCAAATTATATAGCTTGTTCAAGAGCAAAACCCTGTTTGTAGTAAGAAATCTTTGTGGAACCCCAGTGTGTGAAATAAATTGTATTTTATTAACTTAAATTTATTTAAGGTCAAATTTATAGCATTTACTTAATATATGAGGTGGTAAAAATGCAAATTAACAAATTGGTAATTTCCAAGGTAGCAAAATTAGGTGTTGAATGAGTGTGTATGTTGCTTTATTATACTTTTATATATAGAGAGAGTGTGTTTTGTGTTTGAGTCAGGATCTTGCTGTGTCACCCAGGCTGGAGTGCAGTGGTGCAATCATGACTCACTGTGGCCTCTGTCTCCCAGGCTCAAGTGATCCTCCCACCTCAGCCTCCCCAGGAGCTGGGACTACTGGTGCATGCCACCACTCCCAGCTAATTTTTGTATTTTTTCATAGAAATGGGGTTTCACCATTTTGCCCAGGCTGGTCTCGAACTCCTGGGCTCAAGAGATCTGCCCGCCTCAGCCTCCCAAAGTGCTGGGAATAGGCATGAGCCATCACGCCTGGCCTAAAAAATATTTTAAAAATGATATTTGAATTAAATATTCGTGGAACTTCTAATGTACCTCTTTGAGACCTAGGTGGTTGATGGAACAGAACTGCTGTTAAGTCCTTTGGGTTTCAAGTCTAGAATTTTTAAAAGGCAAATATCAGACCATTCTTATTTTAGATTGACTTTATCAGGCATGGGTTCTGGTCTCATCTACTTTATGGTATAAATGCTTCAAGGTATGGGGTTTGTTGTATATTTTAAGCCCAGCTTTTTTTTTTTTAATGTGAGAAGCAGAATGTGTTTCTAGAAATGGTTTAAAGAGATGAGCTGAGAAAGAAACGTCGAATGGAGTATATTTGAGGAGGACAAAGCATTACTTCACTTTTGAACAGAAATCACTCTAGCTTGCCAGCATGGGATGTAAACCAAGAGAGTAGAAATATACCCATCTTATTTTAAGTTGGGTTTATGGCGTCACTCATTTATGTAAAAGCACTACAAACTCTTTAAAGAAAATTGGGAAACTACAGAAAAGTCAAAGAAAAAAAAGGTAACCCATATTTCTATTGCCCAGGTATAATCCTTGTTAATATTTTGATGTAGTCTCCTCTTTTTTCCCCCAATATAGTTGTAAATAAATGATGTCTTTCAGAGATGACATTTATCCTGTAGCTTGAATGGCATATACATGCCAGTTATATATTTTTTCATGAAGTATGGGTTTGGAATACACTAGAGTTAGCTATATGCTTGAATGCTGATCATTGACTTCTGAGACTGACTACTGAGTCTACCTTTTTAATCAAGCCTGACATGAATGGGCCCTAAAAAGTAATGAATGGAATTCTACTTTCTGATGTGCCTCTGCACTTGGCTTGGTGAGTCAGCATAAATAGCTGTTAAATATGTGACTTTACAGATTTTGATATGTTCAGATTGTAAAAAATGAACAGCTTGTTTCATTAATTGATGGGCAGTCAAGAACCTCCCTCCCTCCAGTAGGGCTGACACTTAGGAGTTAGGTCATGGTGGTGGTTACTTGGCATGGCTAATCAGATTTTGTTCCGGTCAGAATTTGCCCAAGATCAAGACCCAGCAGAAACTGGAGTTAGGTTATAAAAGACCATTCATGTTTCTGAGTGATCATTTCAGTCAGTGATTCATGTTTCACAGTGTTTAGTTGTTGATTAGAAAAAGTAATCTTTTCTTCCCTTTATTACATCATTATAAATCAAGTCCTTCTGTGAACACATTTAAGGTGCGTGGAGATGAGATGTCTGAATCCATTTAGGGACGGGCTGTATTTTTGGGGAACTCTCTGCTTGTCCAGTGAAGAGTGCCTAAAACATTAATTATAGATCAAAGATGTTCTGTTGAGGGACAAAGCTTGATGGTCAGCAAACACAAGGCTTTGTAAAAATATGACCACCTCTTCCACTTACTGGATCTCTCAGGTGTGTAAAACCTCTCTCACCAGTTCATCGTGCTTCCATGAACCAGTGCCATGTCGAGTCCCAAGGACTGGGATTTGAGTCTTCCTGGCTCTTTATCCCTTGGGGCGGACATGGAACCATCTCTGAGGGACAGGTGGATGCTGAAGCTCACCTGGTCAGGGCCCCTCTCCTAGCTCCTTTTACGCTGAAATCAATCTGAACACTTTCATAGCCAAGGCTTTGCCTAGGTGCTATTATTCCAGCTGGCCAAAGAGAAGTCTTGGGCCAGATTGGGATTCTCAATGGATTTTTATAGACATAATTCCCTTACAAACTTAACAAAAAATGACCCTTACTTTATAGGACTAATGATTTGAATTGTATCTTTCTCTATATGTTAAACCAGATTTAAGACTATTTTATAACCACAATATGTAATCAGAGCAGTCTAGTATTTTCAGATATATACCTTGTTATATACCTTATGTAGGTGTGCTGTATAAGGGTGGCATGCCCGCTGGCTGTGGTAAAATTTAATCCCCATTGCTTTGGGAGTGATTTAAGGCCTTTTGAAGTGGAGCTTTTGCACTTTATATTTTTTCTGTGAACTATGATAACTATATTTGATATTAAAGCTGTAAGTGGCATTTTCAGCAAATGAATATGTACGTGTGTGTCTATTTCTAAAATGATTTCTGAACTATCTGCGGTGAAAATGTATCTGATGGATTGTAGAGCAAAACACATTGCCTAAATTCATTTGTTAATGAATTGGGTACCACTGTTATTAAAAATACTTAAAATAATTGTAGTTACTTGTTCGTTTCTTCTCAGAGCTGTGAAGTTAATACATGAAAATATTTCCAGCATAAAGTACCTAAGAACAGTTTATTTTTACTAAAACTTCTATAGTCATGTCATATAGATATAAATCTCAAATACACGTCTGGTGCGGTGGCTCACGCCTGTAATCCCAGCACTTTGGGATGCGTAAGTGGGTGGATCGCTTGAGCTCAGGAGTTCAAAACCAGCCTGGGCAACATGGTGAAACCCTGTCTCTACCAAAATCACAAAAATTAGCCAAGTGTGGTGATGCACACCTGTAGTTCCAGCTATGCAGGAGGCTGAGGTGGGAGGATTGCTTGAGCCTAGGAGGCAGAGGTTGCAGTGAGCAGAGATCGCACTACTGTGTTCCAGCCTAGGCCAAGCAGTGAGACCCTCTCTCTCAAAGAAAAAAAAAAAAAAACCGTAAAAGAAGGAAGACTGGTTAAGCATTATCTGTATCATTACAGTGGTGTTTTTAGACTTTTTTTTTTTTTTTTTTCTGGCAGAGGTGAGGGGACAAGGAGTGGCCCCAGAGTTCTTTGGCAATAGAAAAGCTGTAGGAAAATGTCCATGTACAGGTTGAATATCCCTAACCCAAAAATAAAATATCAGAAATTCTCCAAAACCTGGAACTTTTTGAACACCTATATAACAGTCAAAGGGAATGTTCCTTGGAGCATTTCAGATTTCTGATTTTTGGATTAGGGATGCTGTATAATGCAAATATTCCAAAGTCTGATAAGATCTGAAATCCAAGCATTTCTGATTCCAAGCCCTTTGGATAAGGGACATTCAATCAGTATATAATTTTCTGGGGGTTCAGACATCCCTGGTAGCCCATCCAGGTAAAGAGCCTCTGCCCAGCAGGAGACTAAGCAACCTTTCAAATCCTTTTGGTGCTGAAATTGGTTACTCAGTCTTCAGGACTGAACTTTTTTGAGGCTGTGGTCAGGGACAGTGGCTGAAGAAGTTGAGGGCTCTGCTTTTGGGGCACTGGCACGGGTGTGTGTGCCTCTCTCCCCGACAGTCTGAACTATCTGTTTCTCCTCATGGGTGACGTCTTTTTCTGAGTCTGACCGGGAGTTGATGCAGACACCCCTGCTCCCTTTTCCAGATTGCCCTTTGAAGACCAGAGCTCAGGGGCTAGCCTCTCCCACTCTTCTCTTTTAAGGACTTCTCATTGAAAGAGCATTACATTGAAAGACTGTGTTAAAGGACTATACTATAAAGGGCTGGAGTGGGCAGACCCAGGGTTCTGGTAACTTACATCTTAGGGGTCCTCAACAAACTGGGAACTTAGATTTTTTCCTTGCAGACTGTTTCCTGGTTTACAGTTTCACAGTTCTTAAGAAGTATTTGGGTTTGTCCTACCATTCTGTCTACTTTTGTATAGCTGGATTTTTTCATAATAGGAAGTTAAAAGATATGGTATTTGAGCTTTTGTTCTCTACTCTCTACAGAGCGGGTTCTCAGCCTTCTTTCCCACGCCGTTTTAAGAGGGCTGGCAGCCCCTGTCTCCCACTGGAGAACTAATCTTGTCTCAAGTGGCACTCCTGTCTCTTAACTATCTCCAGTCTGGCGACACCTAGTTTACCCGGGAAGTCTCTCTGGGTGTTAACTCACAAAATGGAAGAGATCACCCTCACCTGGGTTTTTGTTTATTTTATGCTTCTCATTAAAACAAAACATTTGATTCAGCTGCTTTGGCAATTGAGCGCAGACACCAAAGTGCTGTTTTTAAGATGTAACAAATAGCGGTAGTTTATTTTTATATTCGGGCTAGTGATAGGGAAGTGGCTGAAGGTAAGGCCAGGAGCGTGAAGTAATGGAAAACGTACAGTGGCACTGATGATATTTGCGAGAGAGGGTTTCCTGTGAACAAAGAAAGCCATTAGCTACCGGGGTGAGAGGGACGGAGACTCTCCTGGAGTAATATTGCCATCTTGTGGCTCTTTGAGGCATTGCTATGTGGCGCAAGCGAAGCCCTTTCCAGTTCCTAATCATCCCAGAGGTCGCCCATTGTCTCAAAACGCCAAGTTATGTAATCTCTTTGTGGGCCCAGGTATGTTTCCCTGGATTTTTCCAAGCATGTTGCTGCCTTCCTTTTCCTCTCCTCTTTTCCCTGAGAAATTCAGTTTTCACCCCCCGCCCCGGGTGTTTTAGAGGTTGTCCAATGTGATAAAGCAAATGCTGTTGGTCCTCGGTATTCGAGGGAATTGGTTCCAGGACCCCCCAACCCGCATACCAAAATCCCAGAGGCTCCAGTCTTATATATAAAATAGCATCGTATTTACATATTACCTCTGCACGTCCTGTTGTGTGCTTTAAATCATCTCTGGATTACTTATAATACCTAATACAATGTATATGCTGTGTAAATAGTTGTTAAACTGCGTTGCTTTTTATTTGTATTATTATTTATTGTTGTGTTATGATTTTTTTACTGTTTCTTTTTCCCTGAATATTTTCGATCCATGTTGAATAGGTGGATGCAGAACCTGAGGTTACAAAGGGGCTGTATGTAAAACCAATTTAAGGTAGATGTGATTTAGAGAAAGTTTTGGTTTTTTGTTTGTTTATTAGATATGGGGTCTTGCTATGTTGCCCAGGCTGGAATGTAGAGTCTATTTACAGGCACCATAATGGCACACTACAGCATTGACCTCCTGGCCTCAAGCGATCCTCCTGCCTCAGCCTCCTTAGTAGCTGGGACAAAAGGCACTAGCCACCGGCCAGTCTGGAGCAAGTTTTTAATCCACTGGAGTGAAATTTAACTTTTGGGATTAATAGCTCAATTTACACAAGTCAAATGTAATTATAACTCAAATCTTTTAAAAGATGAATCTAGTTCAAATCAACACTTAGCAAGTGTCTGTTTGGTATTAACTATTATGCTGCCTGCAGAGGGTTATAGGGATGGATGCAGCAGCTCAGATCTGGGGAGGGGAGAAGAAGGCCCCTGACTCTGCCGAATCCCCGTAGTAGAGAGGAATCAACAGTGTTGGGGAGGCAGGAAGGAGACGGTGGTTGAGTTTTCACCAGGGAGGAGCTGGGACTTGAGAATTGTAAGCTTTAACTGATAAACCACGAGCCACATATAATATGGAATTTCAGTCTGGTGAAAGAATTGGTAGACTCCTTAGGAATTTTCTTACAAGCAAACCTTATTTGACAGCCCATCATATAAGTTATCTTTGACGTAAGTGGTCTCATTTACTCCTCTCAGCTACTTTGCGAGGCTGGCATTACCATTATTCCTGTTTTGGATATGATACAGCTGAGGCTTGGAAATGTAGTTTGACCACTGCTATTGCAAGGATGGGAACCCAGGACTTTTGACTCTCAGGTTTAATTCTCTTTCCACAAAGGATTTTTTTTTTTTTTTTTTTTTTTGAGACGGAGTCTTGCTCTGTCGCCCAGGCTAGAGTGCAGTGGCCGGATCTCAGCTCACTGCAAGCTCCGCCTCCCAGGTTCACGCCATTCTCCTGGCTCAGCCTACCGAGTAGCTGGGACTACAGGCGCCCGCCACCTTGCCCGGCTAGTTTTTTTTCGTATTTTTTAGTAGAGACGGAGTTTCACTGTGTTTGCCAGGATGGTCTCAATCTTCTGACCTCGTGATCCACCCGTCTCGGCCTCCCAAAGTGCTGGGATTATAGGCTTGAGCCACCGCGCCCGGCCTTCCACAAAGGATTTAATGCAAATGAGTTAAAGGTTTTCATGTAGGTGGGCATCAAATTGGAATTATCCGTTTCAAAAGTGTCCTATTAGTACAAATAATGGGATAAAATACAGTTGGCCTTTCATATGCACGGGTTGTATATCTGTGAATTCAACCAGCCTTAGATAAAAACACTTAAAAAATTCAGTACTGAATATGTAGAAAGTATTTATTTTACAGTTTTTAATTGTGCCTTTATTCCATTTAGTTCATTAAAAATGTACTTGTTTTAAAGATCCTACAAACTAACATGGGCTATAAGTCACCCCTCAGCATGCTATTTATTTTTTTAAAAAGCAGGATTTCTTATAGGAATCTTACTGATCACACAGTAGTTACAATAATGTCAGATACGATGTATACAGTCTAAACGAGACAGGCTGGTTAAGAATTTACATGATGTAAACATATACATATTAAAAGTTAGCCAAGTGGACAGACGCGTGCAATGGGGAGAGCAGGTGATAGAAACTCCTTTAATGATCAGTACAGGGCTCAGATGCAAGGAATCTGGATTTCCCCTGTTACAGTAAATAGCTTTCACTAACGTATACAGGTATTCCATACACATCTAAACACACGAGGGTAAGTTGTGACCTGCTACACGTACAGTCTAAAGTGATGTAACTGTGATCTTCCTGTGATACTCCCAAGAAAACTGTAAATAGTGAACCCCATGCAGGTAGTGGGAAGCACGGGTCTTTTATCATAGGTTGAACCTGAAGAGGTTTAACTCTTGACATTAGTATTTGTAAAGAGTGCATGGCTCCTTGTTCTGTTTTCTCCACAGCTGACATGCATTCAGCGCAGGGGAATTCTGATGGCTGTTTGACCTAATAGTGATAACTGAACTACTGTTAAAAATGTGGGAACCTTTTTGATAATATTGAGTCACACATTTAACATTAAAAAAACAAAAACAAAAACATGGATCATCCATAGCTTTAAGCCAAAAGGTAGAAGGGAGTGTGTCTGAATTTTAATGCTTTTAGTTATACTATTCTGTGGTTTCTACCACTGTCCTAAAGAATGACACTGGTACACTGCTTCTTTCCACACCAACACAGGCACTAGTTTGAACTCAGACAAAAACCTGAAACAGAAGAAGTGCCACCCTTCCTCCGGTGGCCCAAATTATAAATTATTCAAGTTTCCTTTTGAATGGTGTCTTTATGTGTGTAACTATCTAGAGAACAAACCAAATAAGAAATGTCTACCCCTGCAAGAGTGTGGACTTTGGGTATAGTTCTGTTAGGAGTCAGGAACCTCAAGCAGCGTTTACAGTCAGGGCTGTTTTCTTACACACACCCCATTTACCCTGCGTTTGTGCCAACTATTACGGCAAATGCATTTTGCAGGGATTATGCTTCACAACTCAGGCCTACAGATCCTCTTAGGGAGATCTCTCCAGCTAAGTAGAAAACTACCCGAAAAGGCGGCGGGTTCTGTGAACCTGAAGAGAAGACTCAGGGTCTCTCTGAAAGCCTTTAAATTACTGCTGGAATTGCAAGTTCCTATTAGTGAGAAAAGAGCATTAAAATAACTTGAAAGTCTATTTTATTGGCAACTTAGAACGCAAAGTATTTTATTTTTAAACAAACAAGCTAGCCTACATTAAATAATATAGTTTCCAAGTGAGCTCAGTTTTTCAAACACAACTTCTAACACTCCTAGGTGGGAACAGAACTGTTTGATGATCTGTGATTAGATGAACCGATCGATCTCAGTTGGCAACATCCCTTTTTTTTTGCCTTGGTAAGTGTTTAAAAAAATTCTAGAATAGACGCGTTTTTATAGTTTTACACTGACAATTTCATCCCAAACGTCTCCTGGGAGACATAGACCATGTACAGAAATCTATCTTCATCCTTCTCACTCTCATACACTCTGAGACCATGAAGACGCTCACCACGCTATGTCCGCTCACCACCAGGAGGAGGGTTGATTAGCACTGAGCTGTAAGCGCCTTCTAATTATTTATCTTGATGAGCTCACTCTCGTTGACGTCTGGAACGTCAGGTACAAGGAACTTCGTTTTATGCAGGACAGGAAGCTGCTTCTCACCCTTGTATCGTTCTGTTATCACCGGGATTTTGGCTGGATGCTGCTCTCGAATAAGTCGGACATCTACCCTTTGTTCGAAGGTGCGGCGCTGCCTGAAGGTCTCCTCCCACGGCATGGTGCAGGAATCTGGGCGGCGGCGGCGACGACAGGTGAGGGTCCCGGCGGCTTCTGGGGGCGGCGGCGGTGGAAAGTACTTTTTCTTGTCATTCTGTAAGCAATACAATATAACATCTATGTATGTAGCCTTTACGTTGTAATAGTTATTACAACTAATGTAGAGATGATTTAAAGTATAGGGAAGGGCTGGGAGCGGTGGCTGGCTCCTGTAATCCCAGCACTTTGGAAGGCTGAGGTGGGCGAACTACTTGAGGTCAAGAGTTGGAGACCAGCTTGGCCAACACGGTGAAACCCCGTCTCTACTAAAAATACAAAACTTAGCCTGGCGTGGTGGTGCACGCCTGTAGTTCCAGCTACTAGGGAGGCTGAGGCAGGATAATTGAACCCAGAAGGTGGAGGTTGCAGTGAACTGAGATCATGCCACTGTACTCTAGCCTGGGTGACAGAGCAAGGCTCTGTCTCAGAAAAAAAAAAAAAAAAAAAAGGAGGAGAATGTCATAGGTTTTATACAAGTACTGAATGATTTTATATCCTGGACTTGAGCATCCTCAGATTTTTGTAACCGGCAGCTAGTAATCAAAACAATCTACTGCTTAACAGTCCCGTGGCCATAGTGAGGAGCCACAAGCTATCTCTCTTTGCTCAGTGACAGGTCTGCAAGTCTCATTATTTCCTGGCCATCTCTATTGGATGCCCATAGACACCTCACATTTGCCTGTACTTATACCTCTCTTAAATCTGGTGTCACTTTCCATTCAGTTGGCAGAGGCAGTCCCCACCTCCCTCAGTTGTCTATATCCAATCTATTTTGAGACAGGGTCTTGCTCTGTCACTCAGGCTGGGTGCGGTGGTGCAATCATAGTTTAAGGCAGCCTCCGTCTCCCAGGCTCAAGGGATCCCTCCTGCCTCAGCCTCCTGAGTCACTGAGACTGCAGTCATGTGTCACCATGCCTTGCTAATTTTTAAATTTTGTCTCTTTATGTTGCGCAGGCTGGTCTCAAACTCCTTGGCTCAAGTGATCCTCCCAAAGTGCCGGAATTATAGGTATGAGCCACTGTGCCCAACCCATATTCAATCTAATAGTATATAAATCCTCTTAATCCCACTTCTCTAGTGTCTCAAATCCATCCATTTCTCCTTATCCTGGAGAAGGTGCCACCATCCATTGCCCATCTGTCCTCCTGCTGGAGCCAGAGCTGTCTTTCTAGAGTGAAATCTGACAGTGTCCTTCCTGCTCAGGTCCCACCAGTTCCTCCCCATTGCTCTTAGAACAAAGCAAACCCTATTGGAGACCCTGAGTGTGATCTGAAGTCTCCTCCACGATCTGGTCCCAGCCTTCCTTTCCCGTCTTTCTGGTTTTGAGCATCTCCCCCTCATTCCCTTCACTCGAGTCTCTCAGAGTTGTATGTTCTTCCTGCTCTTTCACATGGCCTTTGGGCCTGTCTCCATTGCTGTGTAACAGATCAGCTCAAAACTTAGTGGCTTGAAACATCAGAAATTTATTCTGTCACAGTTCAGGAGGCCAGAAGTCCAAAATCAAGGTGTGGGCAGGATTGGCTCCTTTTGGAGACTCTGAGCGAGAATCTGCTCTGTCTCTCTCCCTCCATTGTCACGGGGCTTCTTCCTTGTGTCCCTGTGACCTTGTGTCCAAGTTTCTCCTTTATCTTATAAAGAGATCAGTCATTGAATTTAGGGTCCACCCTAATCCAGTATGACCTTAACTAATGACATCTGCAAAGACCGCATTCCCAAGTAAGGTCACATTCTGAGATTCTGGGTGAAGGTGAATTTTGGGGAAACATTATTTGAACCACTACACTGTCATGTGCCAAGCATGTGGAATCCCCTCCCCACTTTTAGCTAAAACCGCCAGAATGGATTTACTGTTGTGGAACCTCTAGACTCCCCGCCCCTTGCATGCACACATACGTGCACACTGACTCGTGCTGGCACACACGTGCCCAGGGCTTCCTCTTTCTCTCCCATGATCCCTGGTGAAATTTCCTGTAATACCTTTTCATGCTGTCCCTCTGAGGCAGGGGGGGTACCCCTATCTACAACCAGCTGTGGAAAATACCCCGAGAAGCAGTGAAGGGAGGCAGCACTAAGGAGGAGAGTGGTGTGGGCTGAACTAGGAAAGAGGGGGTTTTAGGAAGCTGGCCTGGGGGTTCACTTGGAAGCAAACCTGTTCTCTTCCCAAATCTTAGGATGTCTGGAGGGATAAGGCCATCCAGTCTGGCATCTCCCTGCCTGCACCGCATGGCCTCCTCATCTTTGTAGTCCCAGAGACAAACCCAGGTCCTGGGAGACTGAATCCAAACATCAATTTATCAAGCAATCAATCTGTAGAGCAGCGATCTCCAACCTTTTAGGCACCAGGGACCAGTTTCATGGAAGACACTTTTTTCCACAGACTGGAAAGGGCTGGAGGTGTGGGGTGGAGAATGGTTTCAGATGCTTCAAGCTCATTACATTTATTGTGCACTTTATTTCTTTTATTATTACATTGTAATGTATAATGAAATAATTATTGTAATGTAAGAATAACAATTATTATTACATTGTAATATATAATGAAATAATTACAACTCACCGTAATGTAGAATCAGTGGGAGCCCTGAGCTTGTTTTCCTGCAACTAAGTGGTCACATCTGGGGATGATGGGAGACAGAGACAGATCATCAGGCATTCGATTCTCATAAGGAACACGCAGCCTAGATCCCTCCCATACGCAGTTTACAACAGAGTTCACGCTCCTACGAGAATCGAATGCCACTGCTGATATGACAGGAGGCGGAGCTCAGGCGGTCATGCTCGTCCTTGCCCCGCGGCTCACCTCCATCTGTGCAGCCCTGTTCCTAACAGGCCACAAACGGGTACTGGTCTGCGGCCTGGGATGTGGCACCCTGCCTTAGAGCAAAAGAGGTCTGGGGTGTGGTGAGAATACCTTGCCCGGGTGAGGAAGGCTTCCTGGATTGGAATGGGGCGTCCAAACTGAGACCTGACGAGCCGGGAGAACTAGACCAGGGGAAAGGTCTCCAGGGTGCCAGACCGCTGGGTAGATGATGGCTCTTCTGTCCACGGCACCTGGTTGGATGTCAGTAGTACTGAGGAGTGTGTGTGTTTGTGTGTGTGTGTGCGCGTGCGCGCGCGTGTGTGCAAGTGTGATCGTGTGAGTGTGTGTGTATTTTTGTGCAGAGCAAGCGTTAAGGAGACCAGCAGGAGCCATACCCATGACTTGAAAATATCAGAAAGGGGAGCTATGACCTGCAAGATACATTGTGATTGTGGTGTCTTGGCCATTGTGCGCTGGGACCACAGGAAGGTCAGGGATGCACTTCTTCTTGGTCCTAAGGCTGGCAGTTGGGAGATGCGGGCGTGTGGAGCGGAGACAGGTGGGTGCAGTGTCTGGAGCGAGCTGGGAGCAGCTCAGCCTGGGTGTCGGAGGAGCGGGCGGGCGCTGCTCGGGGCGCCCACCAGGGGGCAGTGCTGCCGGGCGAGAGCGCTGCGGGCTGAGGCGCGCGGGGCTGCCGGGCTCGGGGCTGTGGGACTAGGAGGCGCGTCGCTGTGGGACTGGGGGCTGGCGGGCGCGGGGCACAGGGCTGCGGCGTGGGCAGCCAGGGCGGCTTTTGCCTCCCACGCAGGCAGGAGAGAGTTCTCGCGTGCCTGCCTATACTCGCCGCCGGGGATGTTTCCGGGCGAGCGGACCGTGCTGACTCCGGGCTGCAGAAATGCGCCCCCAGAAGAAAGCTCTGCGCTTTGCAGGGGCTCTTTAAAGCCAAGGTTCCAGAGAATGAATTTACCCCAAAACTGGTAACGCTAACGCTTCTGCCACCCCAAGGCCATGTGCATGCATATATCTATATGAGATTCCTTGAAAGTATGTATGTTTCAGACACACAAAACCAGGCTCTGCCTCTTGGTGACTCCACTCCAGGTTTCAGTTTGGTTGCCCCCTTGACAGTCTAGATCCCTAACCCTCAGATCCACCAGAGCTGCTGAGAAACTGGGGCAAGCATCCACAGAGACAAGTGTCTTGGGGTATGTGTGGGTATATGGGTGTGGATGAGACAGTGAGCGAGTGAAGGAGCTCAGCAGTATAATGCCAGTAGCACCTACACTTCCAGTTGTGACAACCCAAAGTGTCGCAAACATTGTCAAATGTCAGATGTCTGGCAAGTTGCTTGCGAGCCGGGAGCTGTCCTTGGTTGAGAACCACTGATTTAGAGATTTAGCTTTCCTTTTCCATTGCTGCTTATGGGTTAAGCCTCAGTCTTTTCCAGAGGGCTTGGACTGTGACTTGTACAACCTCTTCCCGGAGACTTCCACCCACCAAACTGAAAGGGTCACAGGCCGACTCCAGGAGTGGAGAACCTGGGTTCAATCAAGGAAAGGGCCAGGGGCCTCCTTTCCTCCCGTGGCCTTGGCTTCTGCCTGCAAGCTGGGGAAAAAGTAGCTGCTGGCCTGGTCGGGAGTGCTGTGCTCTGCTCCCAGTTTCTCTCTTCCAACACTTAGAAAATGAAAGTTGGAAGAGATCTGAGAGGATATCTAGTTCAACACCTGCCCCTTCCCTTAAAAAAGTGTTTACGATGAGAACACTGACATTCAGAGTCCTGAAGCATGTCTTCCAGGGCTACACAGCTTTTATGAGGTAGAAGTAAGACCAGGCCCAGGTCTTCTGACTTCCAGCCTAGGGCTTTTTCTGCTCCATGGGCAGCCTCTCTGAGTCCCCCATTAAAATGCAGTCCCCCTGGAGGGCACACACTATAAACTAGATGAGTGGCTGCTTAGTAAATGACCCTGAAACTTAGTGGCTTGAAACAAAAATAAACAGTCTTTCAGTTTCTCTGGGTCAGGAATTTGGGAGCAGCTTGGCTGGGCAGTTCTACCTCAGAGTCTCTCATAAGTTTCAGTGAGATGTTGGCCAGGGCTTTTAAGTTTAGACTTTGGTCAAGAATCTTCTCTTGGCCGGGCACTATGGTTCACGCCTATAATCCCAGCACTTTGGGAGGCCATGGTAGGAGGATCACATGAGGCTAGGAATTTGAGGCTAGCCTGTAGAAGTATTAACCAGAGCATTTCTTGATTCTAGACTCAGTGCCTCAGCCTGGAGACCAGGATGGCACCCCCAGGTCCTTTCGAAGTCATCTGCGATGGAAACTCTCTGCTTTTAGTTTTTCCCAGGACAGTCAGCCAACCAACCACTGGGTCTGGCAGGCTGGCTGTGGAATAGAGGCTGGAGCCCTGATTTGAGCTTGCAGAGGACTGACGCTGCCATTTAACAGCTTTAGGAGTTTGGGCACGTGAAATTGCTTTGTAAACTACAAAGGGCTGTGTGTAAAAGCCTAAGGTGGACATTCATGGCACTCTTGCCACCTTCTCAAGCTGGTGACAAGCGACCTTCCTGATGCAGATACTGAGGGGCATTTTTTTTTTTTTAAACCATGGTTTCATTCGCAGCGTTGTTTGATGACTGCCCCAAACCCTCCAAGTCAAGTGAATACTTCTGAGCAGGTTGTAAAATCCATCATTGGGCCCTTTCCTTCTTCTTCCAAACTGTACACCACCCACACTGAATACCTGCTTCCCTCTAGGCCTAGGCCCTTCTGTTCCCGTTGCCCAGCATACCTTCCTCCCTCCCCACATTTTCAACACTTGTACTTCCATTTTTCCCTTAGGACTTCATTCATGTATCACCTCCTCCAGGAAGCATTCCCTGATAACACTCTGGTCACATCCCTGGAGGCTGGTTTATATGCCCTTCCTCTGTATCGATAGTGACTTCTATTTTCTATTGACCATGAGGTACATCACACTGTAACTGTCTTTACCACTGGGTATGTCTTGTTAATTTTTCTATTTGCAACATTCTAGAATCCCTGAATATTTGACAGTGTATGCTTTCCCTCTACCATATGGCATGAGTGAGACCAGGGTTGGAGCACTGGTGCATGCCTGTACAGTGGTATGATTTTAAGCTACTTGCTTGGCCTTTGTGTGTTTGCACAAATGGAAGATGAGACTAATGATAGAACTGAGACGTACTATGGTAGCTGTGAGGACTATGACCATCCACTGAGAGAGGAGTGCACCGTGCTTGGTACAGAATAGTGGTGGGATTATGGAATTCAAAGCGAGGCAGCTATTGTTATCATCAGTGTATGGCTGGCCTGGATCCATGATACTGATGTGACACCATTATTTATACTGGAGGTCAGATTCTTCCGTTCTTGTGGGTAAGTTCCATGAGGGAAGGTCTTTGTTCAGCTTACAGATGTATCTCTGTAGCTTAGAAGAGTGCCTGGAACATAGCGGGCGCTTGGTAAATGCTGGTTGAATGAGTGAATGAATGAGGTGCCAAGAGACCCCATGGGATGATTCATCTTGGTGGCCAGTCCAGTGTCCCCTGGCGTCCAAGACTTCTTTTATACCTTAGAATCTGGCTAGTGTGTGTCTCCAAAGAGCCTTCATTTAGCCCAAACCAGAGGTTCCCAAACATTTTTACCAAGTGTCTTCTTTATCTTCAGTTTGAGGAAAAAGTTATTTCTCTTGAAGAGAAAGCAAGAAGGAAGAGAACGCCCTGTTTTAACCTCCAGTGCCAAACGCAGCCTGAAACACACACGCCCACACGGCTCCTGTTCTTGGGAGAGACACACGGTAAAGTGGCATCTGGAAAAAAACCCAGTTCAAGCCAAATTTGCGTCAATTCCTTCTCTGTCAGCCTGTGCTTCCAAGCACAGTATACCAAGATGACAGCTCCACCCAGAGTTCTGCCTTTTCTTCTTTCCAAAGGGAACTTTGATTTAAAAAACAATCTTAAGATGCCTGGGAAGAAATTTCTAGCCTACAGAGCAGCATTGTCTATGAGAACTTTCTGTGATGACGAACATGTTCTATAATGTGTGCTGCCACTAGTTACCTGTGGCTGCTGAACGCTTGAAATGTGGCTGGTGTGCCTGAAGAGCTGAGTTTTCAATGTAATTTTAATTAATTTGATTTAGATAGCCGCATATGATTAATGGCTATGGAGCCGGGTAGATGGGACAGTGGTGTATGGCTGAGAGGAGAGGGCTGCAAAGGGGGCCTCAGATAGGGGTTAGACCCTGGAAGCCTTCTCTTGGCCCTTTCTGGGGGACTGGAATCAAGAAAAGGCCAAGAGCCTCTCAGTGCTTTCTAACATAGGTGCCCAGTGATCAGCTTAGAATCAGAAATGAGGTCACATTCCTTTTAATGTTCCAACCACATGACTTATGGTGAGGGTGTCATGAGCCCTTATCATGCCTGGCTTTCTTCTCTCACCCTGGGGGACCTCCCTCCTGGAAAATCTCACACGCTCCCTCCCTGGGGGCTTCCTTGGTCCTGGGGGGCAGTGTCGTTACTCTCATCCTCAGGAGAGAAAATCAGGAATTCTGGTTCTCGGCTGCTCCTGCCACCGTGGTCACTAGGTGTCACCAGTGGTCCTGCAGCCCACCAAAAGGAAGGAGGCCACACCAGTTGGCAGGTCTGGGGACAAACCTGCAGGCTGTGGTGGAGGGAGAAGTTGGCTTCCTGAGGGGGTGAAACTCACACTCACAACCGTCCTGGAGGCACCAGATCAAGTGTCGTGGGGTGGCGGAACGTGGGCGATAGGGTTCTGGGACATTTGCTGTATGACTGTGACCCGTTTTGGTCATCTAAAGGAATAGTTTCTGCGTACATCCTGCGGGAAGAAGTGACTTTTGGAATGCCTCTCCTCTTTCTCAATGGACCCCAGCAGGCAGCCCCCCTTATGAAACGGAATTGTTTGATGTCAGTGCTCATGCCAGAGCCTGAGTTCTTAATCTTCCCCGTGGTCACCCACTTTGGAGGGAAAGTGGCCTCAAAGCAGCAGCGGTGACAGACCTGGGTCCTGGTCCCCACGCTGCTGCCCGCTTCTGGTGTGACTCAACTTTCCATTCCCACCCCCAACTCCCGCCCAGCACCTGTACCAGAGAGAAAATAAGACCCGCTACAGATTTTTGTAACTTTTTGCTCTTGATGCTAAAATAAGATTTTACTTTCTTGACAGCTCAGAGTACAGTAGGGGCTTACATACTTGCAAGCTGACTGAACACTAGTTGGAGGGTTATTAATGTAGGTAGGGGAGAACTGCACTTTCTTTCCAGGTGAGATTCAATAATAGGTATCTCGCCCCCAACTTCCTGGAGTCAGAAAGAGTATGGTTTCATCATAGCCTGACCTCCAATCAGCTATGTAATGGGGTATGTCACTTAATCCTTCTGAGCCTCAGTCTCCTCATATACAAAATTAGGGTGATATCTAACTTTCAGATGGGGTGGTGGTTAGTTTTATGTGTCAAATTGGCTGGATGATGGGGGTTTCCAGATATTTGGTCAAACATTATTCTGATGTTTCAAGGGCATTTCTGGATGAGATTAAGGTTTAAATTAGTTAATACATATATTTTTTGAGATGGAGTTTCGCTGTTTTGGCCCAGGCTGCAGTGCAATGGCATGATCTCGGCTCATTACAATCTCTACCTCCCGGGTTCCAGCGATTCTCATCCTCCCGAGTAGCTGGGATTACAGGTGCCTGCCACCATGCCCAGTCAATTTTTGTATTTTTTTTTTTTTTGAGACGGAGTCTCGCTCTGTCGCCCAGGCTGGAGTGCAGTGGCCGGATCTCGGCTCACTGCAAGCTCCACCTCCCAGGTTTACGCCATTCTCCTGCCTCAGCCTCCTGAGTAGCTAGGACTACAGGCGCCCGCCACCTCGCCCGGCTAGTTTTTTTGCATTTTTTAGTAGAAACGGGGTTTCACCGTGTTAGCCAGGATGGTCTTGATCTCCTGACCTCGTGATCTGCCCATCTCGGCCTCCCAAAGTGCTGGGATTACAGGCTTGAGCCACCGCGCCCGGCAATTTTTGTATTTTTGGTAGACACAGGGTTTCACCACGCTGGCCAGGCTGGTCTTGAACTCCTGACCTCAGGTGATCCGCCTACCTCAGCCTCCAAAAGTGCTAGGGATACAGGGGTTAGCCACCGTGCCTGGCCATGGATTTTTTTTTTTTTTTTTTTGAGACAGGGTCTCACTCTATTGCCCAGGCTGGAGTGCAATGTGGTGATCATAGCTTGCTGCAGTCTTGACCTCCTGGGCTCAAGCAATCCTCCCGCCTCAGCCTCCCAAGTAGTAGAAATTACAGGTGCATGCCACCATGCCTGGCTAACTTTTTTATTTCGTTTTTTAGAGTTGGGATCTTGCTATGTTGCCTAGGCTGGTCTTGAACTTGTGATCCCAAGTGATCCTCCTGCCTCGACCTCCCAAAGTGCTGGGATTACAGGTATGAGCCACCATGCCCAAATTGGTAGACTTTAAGTAAAGTAGGCTCCCGTCAATAATGTGGGTAGGCCTCATCCAATCAATGGAAGGCCAAAGTAAAGCAAAAGAAACCTTTCCCCTACTTCTCTAGCAGATGCCTTCAGACTACATCAGCAACATCAGCTCTTCCTGGTTCTACAGCAGATGGCCTTTAGACTCAAACTGCAATATCAGAGACTGGCTGGGTCTCCAGTCTGTTGGCCTTGACTGTAACTGCAGCATAGACTCTTTTGGGTCTTTAGGCTCCCAGCCCACTCCACAGATTTTGGACTTGCCCATTCTCCAAAATTGTGTGAGCCAATTCCTTCTTCTTCTTCTGTTTTTGCCAATTCCTTCTAATAAATTCCTTCCTTCCTTCCTTCCTTCCTTCCTTCCTTCCTTCCTTCCTTC